>NW_007577775.1:0-232896 GCF_000690725.1 Stegastes partitus
TCAGACGAAAACAAATTAAAACTTCTAACTCAAATATTGCACTGTTTCTTTCCATTAATAGCCCTTCTTTGGGGAAAAAATCCATAATTCAATGAGGGTCCAGTTCTGGGCCCCCCACCCCACTCTGGGCCCGGGACAACAGACCCGTTTGCCCCCCCCCATCGGCGGGCGTGCATGGAGGTCTGGATGTGGAATGAGGTGGCGCATGTTCTCCTGAGGGATCTCCTCCCAGACCAGGGGCCTCATGTACAAAGGGTGCCTATGTACAAAAACTTAGCGTACGCACTTTTCCACGCTCACGTTCAGATGTATCAAGAGTGAAATGATGGTGGAAATGTACAGTCTCCATGTCAACTTCTTGACTGGCGCACGTTTCTATTGCTTTTGAGCCATTGGCAACACTTAGAGGTGATGCTGGGAATGCAAAAAATAATGTTAAAAAAAGGTAATTCCTCAAAGTGATATGCACATTAGAGACACTCAGATGAACAATTAACACACCCAGGTGTTTGTAATCAGATGAGTTGATATAAAAGTTTGCGTAAAATGGTGCAGAAGATACCGTTAACAACAATGGCAGCTTCGGCACTGTTGGAGGATATTGCCAATAGAGCAGTGTGAAGAGAACAGGTTTTCAGAGACCAAGAGAAGTTTTTGTCTCAGGATTGTCCTGAATCAAAAAATCCTCTCGGTCCCCAAAAACCTGACTGGCTCATCAGCCGCTTTAGGTTCCCGACGGCAATCCTCTTGGAACTGTGCGTGGAACTGCGGCTATTATTGGAGCGCAACACGGCCAGGAGCCATGTCCTACCTGTGCAGACACAGGTGCTGACCACACTGGGCTTCCTAGGCACAGGGTCATTTCAGAGGGAGCTGGCCGACCGATTGGGACTGTGCCAGTCAACACTGAGCTGAGCTGTGTGGGGTGGAACTATCCGGATGTCAGCCAGGTACATCAAGCTCCCATACTGCAGTTGAACAGGACGACGTAGAAGTGCAATTTGTAGCGAAGGCCAGTAGTCCTAATGTAATCGGAGCTATCGACTGCACACACATTGCTCAGGCAGAGCTTAATGGAAAGTTGCCCCTTATTGGCTAGTGACTTGGTGCTTTTGCATCCTTGTGTGATTGGTTGAAAGAGAGTGGGCATGATGGATTTGTTTAAAACTACTAAATATGATAACTTATTTTTGTCCTTTTACATCTGGCATCAATATGCAATGAGTATAAACCAGTTACATTTACTAAAATAGGTGTGACAAGGTAAAGTGAGTGATGTGTGATTGATAACTAATAAGTTGAAGTTGAAAAGTGAAGTGACAATGAAAAATATCAGCTTCCATTCATTCAAATGTGGATCTTTTTTGGGTCTTTTTTGGGGGGGGGGGTCTTCTTTTCTTCAGTTTTTTCTTTCCACACGCTCCATACATTTGTCAGAAAAGTCGCTGAATGTAGCTGGTGGTGCACATCACTGACCGAGCCTGCTACATGTAGGGGAACGGCCATGAGCTGGATTCCAACTCACGACCTCCACACATCAGGACCGTGGCCCTGTACGTGGGATGCCAGCTCAACCAGGTGAGCTATAGCTGCACCCCCTCACAAATTAAAAGAGAATATATATATTTATGCTTTTACGTTTTCAAGTCCAACACATTCTCCGACCAATGCTTGTAGCACTTGCAGTAAAGACTGGAGGTTAAAAAGGATTGCACTAAAGTCACTTCATGCACTTTATAAATTACTCTGAGCACTTTAGATAAAATATTTATAAAAATAAATACATAAGTAAATAAATATGCTGAAAAGAACATGGCTCCATGACACCATCCCAGCCGCGGCCGTACAGCTGGAGGAGATGACATAGTTCCGGGCGGACAGACAGACAGCCAGCTGGCTCTGAACTTTTCCAGAGCTGCTGCAGGAGCAGGACACTGAACACTGTCAGGGACTCCTCACACCCTTTACCATAAACTGTTTGAACTGCTGCCATCAGGCACATGTTTCCGGAGCACCGAAGAAATGAACCTCCACACTGATCAACAGCTTCATTCCAAAAGCTGTCACAATGCTGAACTGCTAATCTGCATATGCAAACACTTGCTTGTTATTTAACTGCTTTTAGTTTTTGGATCCCGAAGAAATGCTCTCTCATCTTGTTTGTGCTACTGTTGCATGTACAGCAAAATGACAATAAACTTGATTTGAAGCAGCAGCAGGTCACAGACTTATTGTCCGAGGTGGTGGAGTGGGACTGTAGGTGTGTGCTGCTGAGAGCTGCGCACCGTCCAGGGTCAGGACAGAGTGAGGAGAGACACTGGCTGGATGTCCAGGTAGGACAAGACGTGTGAGCTTTTGGAGGCTGGTGTGTTGTGTGTTTGGAGGAAGGTTGTGCTTAAAGATATGATGTGATTGTTTGTGGTTGTACACGTAGCTAGCGCTAATGATTTAACTCTATGTGTTTCCTGAGGTTTGACGGACTGTTCTTGAATGCCAATACTTCCTGGAGTTTTGGTTTGTGCAAAATGCAGCACATTCGCCAGGGGTTGTTTTTAGCACCAACCCACTCAAAAAGTACTCAAGTAAGGAATCTGGGTACTTTTGCCATCTCCAATATTTACATACCTTATCTGACAGAGGCCAAATGTAAACACCCTTAAACTGAAGGTGAACTTCAAAGTTATTGCTTTATTTCAGATCCAACATGTTATGTAAGGTGACATCTATTAAGTACAAGACTTCTTCAACTTAAATGTAAAACATGCCATATTTATCTTTATGTAGCATTTTTAAACAAAATTGCAAACTTTTTCCCTGATAGACACTGTCAGCCTGAAAATGTTTATTTTGGGGGGCTGATGCTGATGTTTAATTTTAAAGCCCTCTTCGACCTGTACCACAGATGATGCCAGCATTATTGAGCATCCCTATTAATGACAGCTGCTGTTACAATGAATAAACAGTGGCATTTATGAAACTAACCATAAATGTTGTCAACAAAGCTATGCATTTACAGGCTGAAAGTCAAAAGAAAAAAAAATTAAGATGTCTATAGCCTCTGGAGATGTCAAGTAATTTGCAAAAAAAAAAAAAGTGTTACTCACAATGACTTAGTGTTTTCCAATTACAACTGGCACAATTATGCATGTACAATGCATAAGTCCACTTACAGTTACTACATTTAGAGAATTCATCTGACGTAGGTAGCCTTCAACTAAAGATAAGAGTCCACACTTTAACTTTATAGTTATTGCTTTATTTCATAGGCGATGGCCTTGAGTATAACGTCAACACAAGACATGATTTACTCCAGATTTGACTGTATTATATAATTCTGACGATACAACAGTGAATTGTAACCGTGTGCAGGGTTTGAAAATGTGTTACTTTGATGCCACCCAGTGTTTAAGCATGCAGCATACAGGTTTAGTAAGCCTGGATTTGTCTTGCTTCTACGGGTTCTTGAATCACTTTTGGTGCTTGTGATTCTTCAAAGGAAGATTGTGTAGGGACAGATTCCCAAGTGCACAACATGTAAAGGTGATAAATGTCGGAGCACCCGAATGAAGGGAGCAGTAGCAACAAGACTGCATTCCTGGCTTAAGCTTTGACTAAGTCATACTGACATATACTACCATAATAGTACAACAAAAATTGATTTTGCAAGCTCAAGTCAGGTCTGATCTCACCACTCTAATCTATAGTACCACTGAGTGTTGCAAAAATAGGGCTAGCTATGTTGCACTTTGTGGTCAGAGGTGTGAACTTTCACAGAGAGGCCTGCAAACTTTTCTCACCAAAACCACAAACTGACAAAAGGACCTGCTGCAGCAGCACAATGGAAAACAACAACAACAAAAAAATCTTAGCTTTTTCGTGCTTTTCTTTTTAATTTAATTGCCAAGGATTAAATTTGTATTAACTTTTATTATTGTTAAATAATTCAATTTAGTGTAATGTACTGTAGTATTAACTAAATAATAAAGAGTGAGTCACTAAAAAAATAAAACTAATACAGCAATTAAAATAATTTATGATACCACTACTGTATGAAAAAATGTCATGACTTTGGCCAGTATCAACGATGATGCTGATATTATGGTGCATTGCTAGTATTTGTGATTACTATGATATTTATGAAGCTTTTTATTAATCTTGTGAGCAAAGAAATGCATTTACACATTACAAAACCAACATAATACATTGTCTCCTGCTTATAAAAACTTCCTCTACAAATCTCCACATATACAAAGCACACCAGTATGAACTTCACTATACATATCATACTTATATAAATACAGATGATTTCCATTTAACCCAAAGTCACCAGAATGACAGCTACTGATACAAAAAGTATGCCATCTTTTTCACAAACAGTATTTTCTCATATGAATCTACTTTATCAGTCAATTTTGTTTTTTGTTTTTTTTTGGATTTACAGCAGACGATGCCACTACTATATGTATCATTGTTGGTGACATTAAAGTTTATCTGTGTTTTTCCTTTTTGCTGCAAGAGAAATTTCATCACATTCAAACCTCCTGACATGTAAATGCAGGAAACACTGCAGCAATAAAGCCGCAAAATTGCACAAAAATTGGATTGCACTATTTATGTGCCCGCTGAGGAGATGGTACAGAGTCCTGACGACTAGTCTGTTAGTTTTTTTTTCTTCACTGGTCTATTAGTGGCGCAGTGAGTGGAAGTGAGTGCAGCCTGCGGAGAGCGTTGGATTGTGGGTATCTTGTGTTTCCTGATAGATTCTGACAGTCAGCTGTTGCGGTAAAGTTTTGACAAAGTTTGACAAGCTTTTTTTTTGTCGACTGTTGTTTTTGTTTTTTGCTCACATGTTCTCTGATATATTCCGATACTGGAACTAAAGTTTGCTGCCTCTCGTCTGTCGTCGTGCTGCATCCTGTAAAAGTACGCGGTTTATGTAATTCGTGAAAGTTATTGACAACGGTGGGAGAACTTTCGGAATGAGTTTGAACGAGCACTCCCTGCAGGCTCTGTCCTGGAGAAAACTTTACCTGAGTCGAGCCAAACTTAAAGCCACCAGTCGCACTTCGGCTCTGCTGTCGGGCTTCGCTATGGTAAGTGGTTTGACTTGTGTTTCACGGTGGGAACGGAGGCGAACTTAGGCCGTGAACCGTGTTATGTGACGCAGATTATTGTGGACAGATTCCGTGTTTATACCGTCACTGTACGGGCCGGGGACGCATGCTGAGCGATAATATTTATTATTAAGAGCTATTTTCCGTCCGCAAACACGGTTTAATGAACCAAATGCATTAAAAAAACAAAGGTCATAATATGTGGAACGAGCGGCTCCTTGGGTCATGTGTGACTTTGCACCACATTTCCTGTAAGTCTGACGGAGCTGCAGAGGAATTATAGCGGCCAAAGAATAACGAATGTAAATTTAAGAGGGCTGGCCTGTGCTCACCCCCAAATCCAGGGTTGTCCTCCGCCATAAAAAGTAGTCCGCAGGGCAGCAGTAACACTCATGTTGTGCCAAAAAGTGATTACCGTTCAGTTCATTTACATCAACAGCTGCTTGTATGTGCATCAAACAGTCATAACATGCAAATAGCATAACTGCAACTGTGGTGACGGCAAAGGTTTGAGAAACTTTAACATTTCTTGTAATTTAATAATTGTGACCAAAGAAATGTTTTCAGTTATAATCAGGCCTGACGTTTAGGATTGTACAAGAGGTGCAATAAGTCATCAGTTTGTCAAAATTCTCTTGAATGTTCTATGTTTCTTTAATTCTTTATGACAGTGACCTGAATCTCCTTGAGTTGTTGACAAAACAAAAAAACAAGGCTTATGAGGCCATCATCTTGAGCTTTAGAAAGCTCTGATCGCCATTTTTCATGATTTTCTGAGCTTTGCAAACTGAAGGACTAATGAATTGATCCCGAAAATAATCAACAGATCAATTGACAATGAAAACAATGAATGAAATCCATAATTTTGATGCATTACCAACATTTCAGTCACAATGTAGGTGCTACGGCCACTTTTTGGCAAGTGGAAAATGAGTTGAGCTGGGCCTTCAAAGCTATTTCTACTGGTAAAAAAAACTACTGTGGAATTAGATCAGTTTTTGGCACAACACCGGCACCAACACTAATATCTTTAAAGGTGAAGTTTTTGAAAAATTATGGCTGATGGTGCATACAAAAATTTGATCTATTTCTGAAATGTACAGTTGAAACCAGAAGTTTACATACATTGTATAAAAAGACAACTTTTTTTTTCTTCACTGTCTGACATAAATCAGACTAAACTTTTCGTGTTTTAGGTCAGTTAGGGTTACCAAAATTATTTCTATTTGATATATGCCAGAACAATGAGAGAGATTTTTAAAGAGATTTTTCTACTACTTTCTTCAAAGTCAGAAGTTTGCATACACTAAGGTTACTATGCCTTTAAACTATTTGGGAGAGCCCAGATGATGATGTCATGGCTTTGGAAGGTTTTGATAGGTTAATTGACAACATTTGAGTGAATTGAAGGCACACCTGTGGATGTATTTTAAGGCACAAGTCAAACACACTGCTTCCTTTTGTGACAACATGAGAAAATCTAAAGAAATCAGCCAAGACATCAGGAAGAGAACTGTGGACCTCCACAAGTCTGGTTCATCTTTGGGTACAATTTCCAGATGCCTGAAGGTTCCAGGTTCATCTGTTCAAACAATTATATCAAGTATAAACACCATGGGAATGTCCAGCCATCATACCACTCAGGAAGGAGACGGGTTCTGTGTCCCAGAGATGAAGTGTTTTGGTGTGAAATGTGCGTATCAACCCCAGAACAAAAGTAAAAGACCTTGTGAAGATGCTGCTGGAGCTGGTCAGAGAGTGTCATTATCCACAGTGAAACTAGTCCTGTACTGACATGGACTGAAAGGCGACTCAGAGAGGAAGAAGACATCACTCCAAAAAACCAACATATAAAAGCCAGATTACAGTTTGCAAATGCGCACAGGGACAAAGACCTTCATTTTCGGAGACATGTCCTGTGGTTTGATGAAACTAAAATTAAACTATTTGGCCATAATGACCAACGTCACATTTGGAGGAAAAAGGGGCAAGCTTACAAACCTGAGAAGTATGAACTGTGAAGTACAGGGGTGGCAGCATCATGTTGTGGGGGTGTTTTGCTGCAGGAGGGACTGGTGCACTTCACTAAATAGATGACATCATGAGGAAAGAAGATTATGTGGAAATATTGAAGCAACATCTCAAGATGTCAGCCAGGAAGTTATAAGCTTGGGCGCAAATGGGTCTTCCAGATGGACAATGACCCGAAGCATACCGCTAAATTAGTTATAAAGTGGCTTCAGGACAACAAAGTCAATGTTCTGGAGTGGCCATCACAAAGCCCTGATCTCAATCCTGTAGAACATTTGTGGGCAGAGATAAAAAGATGTGTGGAGCAAGGTGGCCAACAAACCTGACTCAGTTACACCAGTTCTGTCAGGAGGAATGGGCCAGAACTCCATCAAACAGTTGTGAGAAGCTTGTGGAAGGAAACTCAAAACATTTGACCCAAGTCATACAGTTTAAAGTCAATTCTACCAAATACTTAGGAAATGTATATAAACTTGAAAAGAGTAACAAAAAATCGCTTAAAAAAAGATTTTGTCTCATCCTGGCGTTTAGCAAATAGAAATAATTTTGGTAATCCTAACTGACCTAAACCAGGAAAAGTTTAGTCTGATTTAATGTCAGACAGCAAGAAAAAAAGGTTTTATGTCTTTTTATACAGTGTATGTAAACTTCTGGTTTCAACTGTAAATACCACCTGTAATTCCTTGCATGATACTGTGTTTTTGCCATATTCGATATGCTGATATTTTCCAACTTGTTTGAGTCAATTGCAGACACGGACATTTATGGACATATTTTGGCATCTACTTTCAGACCGCATCATGTCTCTCCTCTCCTGAAATTATTATCTTGCCTTCTGTTATCATGATGTTCCAGTTGCAGGTGCAGATATAAAATACAGTGTATTTGTGTAACCCCTCTCCTATCTGCAGGAAGGACAGCTGAAACAATGAACAATAATATTATTCATGTCATTTGCAATATTAAGTTCTCTCTGTTACAGTTTTGTGGCCTCACCTGTTTATTACAAGGTGCTTGATTTCTAATGTTTGACTGAATGCATGGCAATAAGCATCCAGTAAAATTAACATCATGGATTCAGTTGCAAAGCCAAAGCCAAAAAGATAACTGGATCTACAATTGCAATTATTTATCGAGCAATTAATCTTAAACTAACATGTAATGAATGTGACAGCTGTATCTAACTCCAATTTTAATTCCAAAACCTCTTAAACACAATGCCGTGTAAGATATTCTCTCATGATATTCATTCATTCTAATACTTCAGCTCAGTACTAATCAGATGCCACTGCTCTGTTTTCCAACTTACCTCACTGTGAGGAAGTCATTGTGGAGTGTAATAGATTCTGCTTACAGCACTTGCATGCTGCTGCTAACATTTAACTTCGCAGCCGAGCAGCTTTACTTGCGTAAAAACACAAATGAAAAAACTTAGAGCTGCCCACTTGTCTATCAGTACTGATACTGATCCATCATATCAGATTGGTGCATCCAGGGATATCAGCTTACAAATGCACATAAACAGTGTTGCAAATATTAACTGTTTTCCTGTTTGATTTTCCCAGGTTGCCATGGTGGAGGTGCAGCTGGAGAGGGATCATAAATATCCTCCAGGGCTGCTGATAGCCTTCAGTGCTTGTACCACAGTCCTGGTTGCAGTGCATCTCTTTGCCCTCATGATCAGCACCTGCATCCTCCCTAATCTGGAGGCCGTCAGCAACGTTCACAACCTCAACTCGGTCAACGAATCTCCCCATGAGCGCATGCACCGCCACATAGAACTGGCCTGGGCTTTCTCCACCGTCATCGGCACCCTCCTCTTCCTGACTGAGGTGATGCTCTTGTGTTGGGTGAAGTTCTTGCCCCTCAAAAGCAACGCGGGAGAAAATAACAGCACCATAAGTCCTGGCGAGGCCGCAGCCATAGCGTCCACGTGCATCATGGTACCATTTGGAATTGTTTTTATCGTGTTTGCCGTCCACTTTTACCGCACGCTTGTCAGTCATAAAACGGACCGGCAGATCCGAGAGCTGGAGCAGGTCATTCGGCTCCAGAACCAGCTAGACCACAGGGCTGAGAATGATGACCTGAAGGCCGCCGTCCACTTTCCCTGATTTATATGTTGTAGCAGAGACATTCAGCACTGCTTCCACTGGGAAATCTTATATAAAAGCTTTATTTTTTATGTCTAGCAAATTTGCTCAGATGCTTTACTTTTGGAATTGCAAGCTTTGTGTATTGCACGTTACTCAGTCCAGTTTTATATAGTACATGTTCCCAAACTTCTACACATTATATATCAGTTCTCTTTAGGTTGAATGCAAATGTTTTTACTCTCATATGCACATTTTTGTGAATTGGATAAGAACATATCTTTATCATCATCATAATCTAATGTCTTCTAGGGTTGAAATCTCAAGGTTACTTCCTGTGGGCTCTTATGTGTACTGGTATTATCAATCTTTAGGCAAATACTGACTTTGTGTAAGACAAATGTTCTACATAGTAAAGAATAATAAGTTATTGCTTGAGTGCAAATGAGAGTAAAAAGTAATATCAACCATCTATTGCAGAGGTGTCCTTATGAGGAGGATCCACATCAGATCAAACAAATGAAAATGTTTGAATGTGGATTTAACTTCTTTTTTTAGTACACATGTAAATGAAATCTGTGGTAAAACTTATCACTTATTCTGTCTGTCTGCAGTTTTTTTTAATGTGCAACAGACTGTTTACACATTATTTTGTGCTGCTGATGGGGGTATATTTTATAATCTCCCCCTACAGTGGCATCCATCTTGGCTTAATTAGTTTTTTATTTTAATTCTTTTTGCTCTAAATGAAGTCTGGTGACCTTACCTGGCCTTAGTGCTCGCTGATGTTAAACCCTTGTTCAAACATAGTTACCAGTTGGTTTAGGTTGTGCCAAATATTTTGTGAGCACCATTTTTAAAGAGCTCAAAGAATCAGTGCGGATAAAAAAAAAACATTTGTTTTTTAGCTAAAACAAAACAGATAGACTATGTTAATGCTACCATCCAACAGTATTTGTGTGCAATCTGAGGCAACAAAGCACTTAAAAGTAAATGCTGACAGGGAGTGCCTCAAATCAAAGTGTGTTAATGCGGTACACAAACTTTTACAGAAACGGTTTGGTGGGACTCGAATTCGAGTAATTAAGGCAGCAATTTGAGCCTGTGTCTGTGTTCAAGACAATTTTTTTTCTCCTTTTAAAGGTGTCTTAAATGAATCCCAGGCAGATACATTTGAAATGTTTTCAATTTCACATCACTTTTACAATTCAAAAACACTGTAAACCCTACAGAGGGTTACTGATTTACAAAGAAGTGCTGACTGTATTGTTACAAAGCATGAACACATTGCAGATGTGTGTAAGTTTGTATGTTTTGTACTTTTCGTAGTTTACAAGCTTGAGCATGTTCACACATTAGGTTACAGATTTTGTCAAGCGTGGATATGGGTTGTGTTTTCATTGTCCTGTGGCACATTGCTGAATTATTTTACTTGGGATTTGTCATTTTCTTTATTGACAATACTGTAACATTGGTACACAATAGTGTCATAACAATATTTTCTCATGAGTGCATTATATCCCATTATATAATGCCCCCCTAAAATTTTCTGTTCTTCAACATGACACTGAAGTTATTTGAGAATATATGCATGTTTTATATCAGCTTTTGGTCAATATTTGGCATTTTTATCATGTGATTTTGAATTAACTGAGTGTTTATATCAATGTAATTCTGTGTCATTATGGCAGTATCAGTTAAATGAAGGTAGGTTAATTCAGGTAAACTGTGCACATGCTGGGACACCTCTGATGGGAAATACCACTTGTGCCTTCTTCAAAAACAGAACAGCGAAGCCATGTTACTTTGGTTATTTGTTGTGGTTTATTTATTTAACCAAGTGTATGTTACTGTATATAGAGAGGTTACAATGCTTTTATCAATGCACAGCTTTAAAGTGAATTTTCAGTAAGTACTGTATTGTAAGTTTTGCTTATGTGTGGTGTTAGTGACTCATCAAAAAGAGTCAACAAGATTTTTTTGTTGCCAGTTTGAGAATAATAAAAAAAAAATTACATGATTTGTGAGATGTATTTTATACTTCTTTTGCATTTTTAAATGAATATTTACATGTATAAAAATGGCAGGAAAAGCAGACAAGTGCACGCTATAATCTAAATAAAACACATCTCAAACTATGACATCGAAAGGAAAACCACACAGGAAATGCAGGGACATGGAGCTTGAGTGCAGCTCACACTGACAGTCAAAGTCATGAGCTGCATCACAACAAGGCACACGTACTCCCACTCTCGCTGACTTCGTCCTGCACTCTCGTTGCCATTAGCGCTTGTTTTGTGGCTTCCCTGAACAAATCATCCACATTGTCTCTGCATTTGGCAGAGCACTCTAGGTACAGCACAGCACTGATTTTTCTTCTGGCCTCTTCACCCTGTCAGAACAAAGTTTTATTCCAAAAACAAAGTGAAATGTGAAATACAGAAATTGTAAGTTTTTGTTTAGTTTCAGTTGCACACCAACAGGCAGTCAAAAGAGATGATTTTGCTGAATACCTGAAAATACGTGATAGCGTTCTGGCCCAGTGACCAGAGTTTCCTCATCAGGACTATGTCTGAGCGAAGGTCTGCTTTGCACCCAACAAGAATAATGGGCACCCCAACACAGAAGTGCTGCATCTCAGGGTACCACTGAAAGACATGTAAATATTGTGGTGTTTTAGAGACACACTAACTGCAAAATGACAATAATGCATGGATGAAAATCTATCACATTTTGAGTCACACAAAGTACAAACAATAAAGAGACAATATATTTATACCCTCACGAGGACGTTATCAAAGCTTGAAGGACACGTGACATCGTAGCAGATCAGTGCCACGTCTACGTTCCGGTAGCAGAGGGGACGCAAGCGATCATACTCCTCTTGGCCTGACATTGACACAATCAAAATATGCAATTGAAATGACAAACTTTTGTGCTTTGTAATGAACCAAAAGGAAACAAAAACAACAAAATGTAATCAAATTGGTGAAACAGAAACAAAAACAACAACCTCACTTCATTTTAACCACCATAACTTGTAGTGTTTTGATGATTCTGTATATTTAAGGTTAATGAAATATGTTGTTGTGTTTCTCTCATGCGGTCTAGGACTGACATGACACACCTTCCACAGTCCTGAGCTACCTGTTCAACAAGGTCATTTCAGAAGAGCATGTAAAGAATGAGGCCTCACCTGCAGTGTCATAAAGATGCAGTCGAAAGTGTTGTCCTCTGTACCTTGTGTTGACAACAATCTTGTCGAACACAGACGGAATATGTTCCTGAAAATAATGATTTTTCTAATGTTCATTTGAATCTTACATATTTTGTTTTATTTAGCTTTTGCATTGAAATGAATTTCAGGCAGCGTTCATCCCTATATCCAAGATTCAACAACTGAAAATACTGCAACCATGTGTCATTGAGTCTCACTGTGTCCTACCTACCTCTGGAAAGTCTCCTTTGTTGTAAACTGTGATCAGCGACGTTTTCCCACAACCCCTGTCTCCAACAATAACAACCTTAAATTCTTCTGGCTGGCTGGTGTTTCCTCTGCTTGCTCCTAATCCTTTGTGGGTCATGTTTTATGAAAAGACAAATGGGGAAGGATACTTCCAGTGACAGCCGGTCCTGGCAGTGTATATACACTGCAGAGATAATCCAGAGACAAACACAAAGTGTAGACAAAAGAAATCAAAGGAAGGCTGAATTACATTCAAGTCATGTGTGCAGCAGCATGGAGGCGGTGGTATGAATAGTTTGAGGGGTTTGGGAATGCTTCTGAAATATTCACATGATGAAACACACCTACAGATAGTCCCACCTTCTCCGAATGAACTGCTCCACCTTCTGTCTGAAGTATTTAAACGTGCTCAGATTACCTTGTGTTGGCTGCAGCATTTTAGTACAAATCTAAATATAATATCTTTATTAAGCCATAATGTCAATCAATTTTAATACTTTGTCTCCAGTTATTATAGTTGTTCATTGATGGATAACTATAGAATAATCGTCTCCGTGTGTTTGTTTTTGTATGTGTGCATGCTTTTTTTTTTTTGTATGTTAACAGTCTAGCACTTTACAGGAGAGGAGTTTGAACCTGAAACTTCATATATGACCTCGGTATGGTCCCTTCTCAGAGTGATTAGATTTTGGGGTCAATACATGCATTGGTGACTGCTGCAGAGATCAAAGGTCGCCTTTCACAAAAACAGCTATGACTGAAAATGCACAAAAAGTCATAAGTTTAACATACTAACTTAGGGAGACATTCGAGACCTATAAACTGGTGATGTAACACACGACCTTGAGACAAAGGTCATGGTTACACTGAAGGTGGTAAATCATCACAATTTAAAAAAAATGTCTGATAACAGTTTAGAGCTTTAAAGGAGAGGAGTTTGAACCTGAAACTTAATATATATTATATATATTATAAGGTGTAAGATAAACATTTTTTTTATTACAATCAGATAGGAACCCATATTGGTGATGTGACATTTGACCTTGGATAAAAGGTCAAGGTCAAACTTAACATCAAAATCTTAGGTGAGCCGTAGGCGTAAATTACAGCAAAACGCTTCCCCTCCATGCAAAATATCTTTGTTACATGATAGACTAAGCTCTTGTTACATATCATTACGTATCTTTTTAAGGCAAAATCAAGGCAAGTTTATCCTAAAGTAGGTGCACAGTAAAACACAGGATCAGGTAAACATGCATACACTGGGCAACTATTCCCCTTTACTGAGGGCTCTCTAGTTATTTAAATGATGCTAGTTTTAAAATATTCTATGATATATGCACAAATACATATAGAAAAATATAACGTAAAATAATCTATATCTAATATTCTAGTTATTATTTTTAATTTGTAATTAACAGTTAATTATTTAATTGTTTTAAAATAACTGCTTTAAAATATACATTTATAAATGTATATATATAATCACACAATAAAAATAACAATAAAAATAATAATTACATAATAATATAATTTATTATAATAACTACATAATAATGGCAGATCCTAATAATAATAAGTTGAATTGGAATATCAACCTGCTACTGTTTCATATATTAACTGATTTATATATGTAGGCCACTAAACCAGAAAATGTGTTATTTCTAATATATATATATATATACACATATAATATGTGTCCTTTTTCTCCCTCTTTCTGGTCTATTCAATCTCCTGTGTGAGAGTAACACGTTTTTTAAATTTTTATTTTGTGGTTTTATTTTGTTATAGAAATAATTAAAAAAAAAATAAGTAAATTATGTATATATACATATATCAATGTTAATTTCTCACCTGTTAGTGAACCTTTAGTGTTCTTCCGCCTCGGTGAAGGACCTATATCCCGTGTCTGTCTGCTGGCGGATGGATCCTCCACTGAACCTGGGCGACGAGCTGACGAAGTGTCACAACAGCTTCTTCACGATGTTGCTTCATCAAAGAACAAACCTCCGGTGCAGGTAAGCGAGAAAACAAATTGTTTTGTCAAACTTATCCTGAAGTATGTGTCCGTGTTTGTCGGAATAAGGTGTCGCGTTTCAGCCGAAGATGACGCTACAGGTGATGCTCTCCATCACCTGTCGGGGTGTGTTAACCTCTGGCTGGGGACTAACGTCAGCTAGCTAACAGCGATGTGTAGCCTCGTGTCCAATGACAGCAAACGCAGACTGTTCTGTTGTTTTTTTCCAGGTTTTGACGAATGTAATGGAAAGCGAAAAACAAAGTACTGAGAGAGAGACGCCGCCTCAACACTGGACAAGTTGGAAGTTGATTATTGACCCTGCTTTGACAAAAGGACTGTACAAAGTCTGCCGCTACGATGGACAATATTTCAACATTCCCGTGAGCATTTTAAAAAACATCTTTATTGTCTGCTTTTTGTAGTTTAACACTATATTGTAGCGTCTAACAAGCATGCACTGTGTATTCAGCTTCATAATGAGGGCTTGTGTCTGTCAGGTTGAGGATTTAGGCTTGTTTCCAGTGGACACAGTCAGAGATCCAAGAATCTGCCGTCTGTGGAGCAAGTGCTTCAAAACTGACCTTTTGGTTACTAAATTTAAGGTAATTGTTATAATCATTGCAGTATAGCAATATCAACAGCTCTGATAATAAAAACTAATGCTTGTTGCTCATCTGTGTCCTTCCAGGTTGATGAATGGTACGTTGGTCCTGTTCCTCCCAAAGAAGTGACATTTTCCAGGTTGAATGACAATGTGAGGGAGACGTTCCTCACTAATATGTGCAAAAAATATGGCAACACTGAAGACGTGGAAATATTCTGCAATCCTAAGAACAAGAAGCATTTAGGCATCGCAAAGGTGGTCTTTGACACAGTGAGGGCCGCGAAAGACGCTGTTCAGAACCTCCATCAGACATCAGTGATGGGAAATGTTATTCATGTGGAAATTGATCCTAAAGGTAAGCCTCCAAGTTTTATGTTTCCATTTATAAATGTTGTTGAATGGGGATAACTAATTGCAACATCCGACTCCTCAGGTGAAAATAGGGCACGGTATCTTCAGCTCCTGTTAAGCGGCCTGTATACCCCGCAGACATTGCCAGTGGGCAGCAGTGAGCGAGCTCTTCAAAGTTTGATCGACAGTTTGCTGGTAAACATTTAAAGCTCAGGGTTATTCCCATGTAGAGACTCACTTTTGTGGATGGCTCAAAGGCCCAATCTGAGCCAGGAAAAACCCTAAAGCTGCATATAATTATTTGAATATTGAAGCATTTGATATTTATAAACCAGCTGTTATACATCTTTCTTGTAGGAATAATATTTCTTACTTGTTGTCTTCTTTTCTTTCTATTGTCGTACAGGGCAGTACAGCCACGCA
Source organism: Stegastes partitus (assembly GCF_000690725.1). Lineage (NCBI taxonomy): Eukaryota > Metazoa > Chordata > Actinopteri > Pomacentridae > Stegastes > Stegastes partitus. Next base: position 16,103 of record NW_007577775.1, read on the forward strand.
CCCATCAGGGAGTGTCTCCAGCCCCACCAGCATTGCTACACCCCTCTCTCTGGACACAGCCTACTCCAGTATTTGGCAGGATACACCGTGCAGCTTCAGACTGACACCACTCTCTCAGGGAACCCCCCACACTCCTTGCTTGTCTGCGACTCCTCTCTCACAGGACTCTTGCTACTCCAGTCTTCAGGCGACTCCAATCCTCCAGGGGGAGCCCTTTACCTATAGTGTTCCCAAACCTTTAAGACAAGAACTCTGCCTTCGTAAACCTGTGCGGTATCACAGGGGATCGGGCCGAGCCTCAAAGGTTAACTTAATTTTAAAGCATTGCCAATCACAGCCTCCACACACCCTCTCGACCCAAAGCAGCCGCCAGCTGGCACTGTGGGGTCACAATGCACAATCCTCTACTCACAATAATAAGGAGGCTTCCTTTAGCCTGTCCTCCCCCTTTCAGGAGTCCAGAGATGCAGTCAACACAAGTGCTATGGCTTTACCTCTGAATTGCAACTCTGTCAGCATCCTGAGCTTTAATTTCACAACTGACCAGCAAACAATAGCATCACCTCCACCAGATGACCACCAGCCAAAGGTAGAGAGTTTGGACTCCCGCATTGAAAACTTGCTGATAAACAGCCAGATTTCTGATCTGTCATACTTTGATAGACAGTCTTTAGAGGCTGATGCGAACTCTCAGGACAGCCCAGCTTCACCTTGCTCAGCTCTTAATGCCCCTTTCTTAGATGACTCAATTGTTTGGACTCCAACAACTTGTGGATCCTTTACAAGAATCAACCAGCAGACCTATAATAATGTTCTACATCCCAATCCAGCACTGCTTGTCGAAGATGAAGAGAATGAAACTACTCAAGCTGTTTCATTTCTAACAAGAAACTCCCAGTCTCCCATTTCATGTGATTACACACATGTTGAAAGGAGGGCTCACGTAAACAATGAACACAAGTTTCAGTCGTTATCATGCCAAAAGGTAATTCCTCTACATCTCTACATACACCATCATGAAAATAAAAGTTGTAGTTTACATGTAATTGCCGTGTAAAAGTATTGCTGTGGAACTGTAAAGTCAGATTCTTTTTTTTGGTCCTACTCAGGAGCATCATGCAGCACATGAAGAAAAGGAGCACTCAAGTAACAGAGAATCTGGAGCTCTGACACCAACAAAAGACATCTCTCTCCCTCAGCCTCCATCCATTTCTTCTCTCAGTAGCACCACTCAGTACCTGACCCCCAAAACTCCTCCTGCTGTTACAGCTGGGTGTTCTCATCCACCAGTAACCCCTTTCCCTTTCCCCATTCCTCCCTTTCCTACATCTGTTCCACCGGTCCCACCTCGCCTACCAAATGGTGCTATTCCAATCCCACCTCCAGGATGGATCCCACCTCTGGGCCATCACGCTGGCATCCCCATTCCACCTCTTCCTTCTATGCCTCCCCCACCAACTTTTCTCGGACCCCCTCCACCTTTGATGGTGCCACCGCCTGTTCCACCTCCTGTTCCACCTCCTGTGCACTTGTACCCCCTACCTCTACAGCCTGCACGACCTTTGGAGAAGGGGAACCCTCCGAGGCATGGCAGTGCGCCTTTATCGTTCCCTCACCCGCCCTGGTCCACTTCGCCTTTTCCCACATTTAACCCCTTTGTGCCACCACCGGACTACCAGCTTGTGCAGGAAAACCCCCACAAGATCACAGCAGAAAAAGTTTTAGAAGTCCTCATGGATGAACTGAAGTCGATCATTAAGAAGGACATTACACGTAGAATGATTGAAGGGGTCGCTTTTAAGGCATTTGAGGACTGGTGGGATTGTCAGGAGCAGAAAACAAAGGTACGTTCTCTGCAGCATCTGCTATCTCAGAATGGTCACATGATTCATCACATGAATAAGGAAATTTAGTTTAGGACAAATCTTTTTTGTAATGTTTAGATCTTTTGTAATGAAAACGTTTTTCCTTGTCATCAAATTGCAATACACATTTAATAAGCTTGCCTTTTTATTCTTTCAAGATTCAGGTTTCTCCATTGAAAAGTGGAGCAGCAAGTGTACAAGAGAAGAAGAAACTCATAAGCCCCCTTGGTCACATCAGTAGGCAGGGCGAAAAACCTCCATTGCCATCCTTCAGGGTAAAATTGTTGGGCTGAATTTCACCTAGAACAAACAAGCATTTCACTGCTGAGTGATGCTGAATTTAATATAATGTAAAATGTCTTATTTTTATGCAGGTGAAAAGGAAAAGATCTGAAGAGATGGAAAATGAGCCATGTTGTACTCATCAAATTTCTGGTCAGTGCTTTTATTGCATTTAACTCTAATTTACTGTGTATTTTCTTACCTGTTTATTTCAGTGTAATCTTATCAGCTGTGTTACTTTCTCTCCATTAGCTGTTAAACCAGGGGACGATATGTTAAGACCTGCATCTGAGAGAGCCAAACGCAGACATGCAAGACCACTACAACTTGACAGTGATGATGATGAGAGTAAAGAAGAAGATAGCACACTTCAAGAAGAAACGATTTTAGACAAAGTGGGGGCTGTTGTGCCGGTTGAACTTCAAATCATGGTAAATGGGTAAAACTGCTTATAACTAACTGTGACTCTGTGGGTCAGAGTTTCAGTGTGGTGTCACTGCTTTTGTTTTCAGTTTTTAGTGTTATAAATGATAAACTGTTGAGTTTTAACTTCATGAGGCTGCATAATATAACTTATTTTCTGATTAGTCTGACGCAGGTGATCATGATGACGGTGATGACAGTAACAATCCAGAGGGAGAAAACAAGTTGGCAGAGGAACAGATGGAAAAAGAAGCTGCTGTAGTTTTCCAAACTGCTGACGGAGTGCAATGCTTCGACAGCGGTATGGTAAAAGATTATACAAGTGTAACACTGAACACTAATGAATAATAGACCTGTGAACAAACAGTTTTGTTTCTTTTTAATTATAGAGACTTGTTCAGGAAGCAGCTCCTCAGGGGAGAACGAGTGCTCCTCAGACTTCGACTCCTCTGATTCCTTCTACTCGGAGAGCTTCGAGGACTCGTTCTCTGACTTCAGTACTGAAGATAAAGACATGGACGATGACGACAGCAGGAGTGATGAGTGTGTAGTGATCTCATCAGATGAAGATTCAGTGGAGCTTGAGCCCCCTCCTACTCCCTCAGCGCCACTTACTCCCGGTGCTCAGCTGGATCTCGACCTGCAGGACTGGTCAGATCTGTTTCATAGGGAGGAAGCAGAGGAGAACCAGTACACACCCTATCAACAAGACACCTGCAACTTGGATGCCATGATGGAGTGCCAAACCAGTGAGCCTCAGGAACTACTGCCCCCATCACCGATAGGACTTGCAGGTTATTTGTCCAACGTGTTTTATACCAATTTATTGGATTAGTTTGCACCATTAGGACTGTTTAAATTCTGCTTTGTGTCATTAAAAGATTTTTTAATTGGCTTTCGAAAGGTTTCCTCTACTTTTCCCAAATTTCATAGTTTTAAATTATTGTTTATAGATATTATTAAATAATAATGTAGATATGATTCTGTAACAATTTCCTTTTGATCTGTGTAGCAGAGGAGCCAGGCCTTGACGGGGAGATGGACAGCCCTGAATGGACAGCAGAGCTTGCAGTGAACATAGACAACCTGAGGCCTCTCACTCCTACTGGCTGCTTGGTGGACAGTGACCCTGACATTCTGATAAGAAGCAAACCAAAATCTCCAGCTGTGGAGGACGTGGAACGACCACAAACGCCAGGCAAAGGGATTGTGATTGAACTGGAAAGTAAAGACTCAGATGAAGCAGATGAAGTCTTCTCCCTCTCCTCAGCAAACGATGAGCTCATCATAGCTTCCTCTGACCCCTTGTCAGCCTCATATCCTCTATCTCAGGAGATGCCTAAAACTCCTGGGAGAGAAGAAAGAAGTGTATGGACTCATTACAGCTCTGCAAGAGTTCCAGCAACACCTGGCAGAGAGATGGCTGAAGGTAGCACAGTGTGTCCATCTCTACATAGCTCACCAGCTGTTCTGCGGCCGTCCAGCAATCCATATGTCACAGCCCCAAAAACTCCTGGAAGAGACATAATCCTACTCCGAAGAGCCATAGTCCACAAGAGGAAAACACTAATGGTGACCACCTCACTGCCTCTGTTATCTAACAACTTTGTTCGGGGTTCTCCTGTCACAGTGTCCTCTCCATGGAGCCTCTCTGACTCTTCATCTGACACTGCTGATGGGAGTGACGGACAGATCAGTTCAGGTGTGAGAACCAAGCCCTTGCAGGGGTTGGAGAATATGCCTGGCCTTTTGGATGAAGAGAAATCCTTATTGAGACATAAACTGTGGAGGAGGCTGAAGAGGAGAAGAAGAGCCCGTCATCAACGGTGGTCACTGAAGAGAATCAGTAGTTCGCTCTCTTCTGCTAGTTGTCCTCGCAGGTGGCGTTCACTCTGTGAGGAGAGGAGGATCCTTCACAGTGTATGGAAGGAGGGCCTGGATGAAGAAGATGCAAGACTGCTGCAGTGTACCTATGAAAGGCTGCAAGAGCAGGATAATGGCCTTGGGTGGCTCAGTGACACCCTCTGGATACCTCATCCTCATATCCTTTTAACAGTTTCATGTTAAAATAGACTCACATCAAAGCGAGTTTACAGTAAATTAAGCGTGGATGGGTTTGATTATCTTATAATTCTTTATCGTGCACACATTACTGAGATTAATTCCATAATTCTATATGTCTTGAGTTGAAAAAAAAAAATTTAAAGCCTGAAATTTTAGAAAAAAGTCAAAACCCTGAGAACTGCAGTAAATTGTGAGAATTGCCTCAGTAATGTAACCATCAATGTACTCATACATAGTAAATATAGATGTATAACCAACCTTTTTTATTGGTATACAGTACTGTGTATCATATTCGGTTTGTTTACATCCTTAACTGCTGCTCACTGACGAAAGTCCTCACTGAGAAGAATGAGGAACACAAACCCTGGCAGCCAAACCACAAGACCGGCTCTGCTCGGAGTGAAGGCTTCTACAGAATCAGCAGGAAGGATAAAATGAAATACCTCAACAATACAAAGCTGGCAACTGAGCTTCCTTCTACAAGTGCTCAGGTATTGAAGAGGACAAATTGTGATGCTTTATTTATGTATTAGTTTTTATTTATTTAAGAGGGACAGTGCACATTAATAAATATTGCTGTAAGTCTGCCAGAGGCTATTTTTCATCTGTAGTCCCTGGACAGATGTTACAAAATCACAAATAAATAAGAAATTATGTTAGTGTGGAGTTTGTTCCATTCAGTGCCAACATATTTCTCAGCAGGGAATTTGCATCCCAGCCCAGCAGCCCACATCACTGCGTGCTGGATCTGACTTCAGGTCTGAACAGCGCCGCCTGCTGTCCTCTTTCAGCTGTGATAGTGACTTGGTCAAGTTCAATCAGCTGAAGGTAAGTGAGGTATTACTAAATATAAGTTAAACTGTAAAAACTCTGAATTCAACCTCAAGGAAGCATATTAAACCTAAAAAAAAACACTACAATCTTTTACCAGTGTTCTGCTCTGTTCAATAATAATTGGGTCATTTATCATTTGTTTCTGTTTTTCTGTAGCTTTGTTATTATAACCAAAATAATATATGCATATATATTCATAAATGTGTATACACTTACAGAGTAGTGACCAATGTAATCTGTTTTGCTCAAAACACATAATTCCCTGAAGACCACAGTTATGTGCTAACGAGAGCTGAAGTATGTGTTAACAAATGGGAAGTGTCCAATTTTGTCGTTAAACTAATCTTAACTTCATTTATCAGTTCCGAAAGAAAAGGATTCGCTTCAGCCGGAGTCACATCCATGAGTGGGGCCTGTTTGCCATGGAGCCTATAGCAGCTGATGAGATGGTGATCGAGTATGTGGGCCAAATCATCAGACAGGTAAAGCAAACACAAGCTAATGATAAGGATCAGACACAAATTCATAATGCAAGCAGCTCCTCCAATGTCCCCATAAACCACTTTCCCCCTGATTGTTTCTCTGAACTGCTCCTTTGCTCCACTGGGGCCTCCTGGCTGTTCTGGGTAGTTTCCAGGAGCCCAGTGGTTGTGATAAACAACTTTCATGAACAGTCATATGTGTTTTGATTCTCCTCAGGTCATCGCTGACATGAGGGAGCAGAGATACGAGGAGGAGGGCATTGGGAGCAGCTATTTGTTCCGGGTTGATCAGGACACCATCATCGATGCCACTAAATGTGGGAACTTAGCCAGGTTTATCAACCACAGCTGCAACGTGAGTAAGAACTAGTAGTGCTGTGGTTAGAGACTGAAGTGATTCTAAATGAGATCAAAATTCATTTATATGATCCTTGATACTTAGTATATTTATAATTTCATTAAAGGTTTGGATTTGTTTTGTCTTACAGCCAAACTGCTATGCAAAGATCATCACTGTGGAGTCTCAGAAGAAGATAGTAATATACTCCCGGCAGCCAATAAGTGTCCATGAAGAGATCACATACGACTACAAGTTTCCTATTGAGGACACAAAGATTCCTTGTTTGTGTGGAGCAGATAGCTGCAGAGGCTCCTTGAACTGATCTCTTATTAAGTGACCTGATTATGTCAAGAGCCAAAGTGGCCTGAGGTACTGTACAATCTAAACACAGACTCTGAAGATGTGTCAAAAGGACTGTTTTAATTCTGCTCAGAACTGTACAGTCTAACTGTCTGGAGACGTGGAGGAACTCATGAAAGAACTGCAGACACGTGCTGGTGCTGCTCAGTGAATAATGATTTATTAAACTGCCATAAACAGCACTTCTTTCAGGAATAGGACCAAGAATTGGGTCCTTTATCAGTGCAGGTGTGTTACAGAATGATTTTTCTGGTGGAACATTACAAAACTACATTTTCTGATACATCATACTCAATAACCAGCAATCAGTTCACACGAAAGAAATGTTGTCTTTCCAGATGCCATGTTAAAGGTCTCAATCATAATGAACAGTCTGTTGACCTGACCGTCCAAATAACAGAATTGTACAGTCAAGTGTTTTCATTAATGAGAGCTTAAATGTTGTTTTGCTCGATTCAAGCTCGTTTCAATAACGATGGTTTTCATGTTAATGTTTTATAAAAAGAGAGCACTGTATAATGAGTTTAAAGTTGTCATGTACTCTTGATGATTATTACACACTCAGAAGATCTTTTATAAACACCAGGACAGATAAACTAACACATAATATGCATGATTATTTGTAATAAAACCTGCAAAACACACATATGTATCTAAAACATCACTACACAAACTTGCCCTGTGATAGACTGGCGACCTATCCAAGGTGTCCCCTGCCTTCACCCAAAGTCAGCTGGGATAGGCTCCAACCCCTCCACGACCCTAGTGAGGATTAAGTGGTGTATAGATAATGGATGGATGGATGGATGGACTACACAGACTTTCATTATATTTTTTACAATATCAGAGCATTGCTGTAGAATATTATCAGCATAAAACGAACAGATAGACAGAACCCTAAACAAACAGTGTACTTTTCAGAATAAATTGATGGTTATTGAGAGTTATCAGAGCTATAAAGTGAAATAACACTGGCTTCACATGTTTTTTGAAATGCCATTTGGTGTCAGGACAGTCAGATTTCCTCTGGCATGCTGGTCTGCTTCAATAGCTTCAAAAAGAGACTTGAAGTTCCCTGCACCAAACCCCTGTGAGACAAAAAAACAACAACCTGAATTTACAGCAAAGTAAAGCAATATCCTACAAGAGAAATCATATTATTATTGCATTGATAGTGCCGAATAGTTTGTTTTCAGTGTTTGTGTGTCCAGTAGCGCCCTCACCTGGTGATTGTGTCTCTGAATAACTTCCAAGAACACAGTGGGACGATCCTGAACCGGCTTGGTGAAGATCTGAAGCAAGTAACCGTTGTCATCGTAGTCCACCAAGATCTTCAGTTCCTGGATATGAGTAAGATCACAAAATGGTGTTTGTTTGAATGAATTTCTCCTTTACGTTGTTATGAAAACGAACAATACATGAACAAATATCTCTTTCAAAATCTTTAGAATACAGATAGGATTGAACCTGGAAAATCTGATGTATGTAAATAATACTAAAGTATATACTTGTAGCTCAGTGTATTGGAAGATAAAATGCTTTTAGAGAAATCAGCCTTTGAAGATGTGTTTTGTAGCTGAAATGTAAAGATGCAAATAGACAGTGCTCTAAAACTGCATTTTGTTTTTCTGAAAAAAGTACAAGAAACAAAATAGCTTGACATAGAAACAAAAGATCTTAAAAAAAATAACCCCAAAATCTTAAAATTGACCTGCGCACAAAAACGTTTTTGCCTGTGATGTCTCATGCTATAGTTTTAAAAAGTATCAATGAAAGTAATTCTCTTCCAAAGAGGCCACTGCTTTCAAAAAGTTACTTGGTATTGACATTTAGATAATCATTTCTTACAGCGTCACACAGCATCATTGTACCAGCTTTGTTGAAATGTGGTGATAGTTCTGACCTGCAGGACGTCCAGGTCCTCTGAGACTTTAACCTTTGAGTGCTTCAAGTTCTCCCTCAGCTGGCTGTAGTAGGTGTCGGGCACCGACATAAACTCCATCCCACGCTCCTTTAGGTTGCGGATCTGCAAACAAGGGATTCATCAGAACATTTTTGTTGTTTTGTTCTAATTCATCAAAGATACAAAGACAAATGCAGTGTTTTAGCAGCCTTACTGCAGTAATGATATCTGATGTATTCATGGCAATGTGCTGCACTCCTGCACCTCCGTAGTACTCCACGTACTCCTGTAAGTCAACAAAACTGTGCTTAGGCTATAAATGACTGTTTTTGTCACTGTTACACTGCACATTTCAGCTTTGTCTTCAATTTGATTGCATATATTTAATGTAAATGAGCAGACTGTAAAGACCATGCCTGGATCTGGGACTTTCTCTTCCCCATGGCAGGCTCGTTGATGGGCATCTTCACCGTCTCCTCATAGTTTGCCACCACAATGGAGCGTAGGGCACTGAATTCTGTCTGAAGCTGCTTGTCATCCACTGACCAGAAGCGATGAAAGAGAAGGTTCCTCTGATACCTGTTCAATCATGAACCACAGATCAAGAAACAGAGTGGTGCAATTTCAAACATCACATTGTGTGTCAAACACTCCTGAAGCGCCTTCTGGAGTAGTAGTAAATAAAAAAAAGCATTTCATTTTATTTAATAATGGAATACTGCGTCTGGAGTTTATACTGTAAACTCACATCATCTAAGTTTGTGAATTGAGGAAATGGGGCCTGCAAAACATTGAATGAGTTTTTATGACCCAGTCCCAAGAGATTCTTCACATCTAAAAACTTCCGTCTGTGTTACACCCCTCTGTCTGTGATTAGCCAATGAGCTTGCTCATTTAGAGAACTGCCTTACCTCACCCTTTCATGGGGTAAAAACAAGATCCAGATGTGGAGACCCACATAAGAAAATGCAAAGTCATGCTGATCCCTAACTCACGCCACAAAAGCAGAGTTATGTAAGAACCCGGCACCCTTTAGCTCCACCTCTCATCCGCCCCCTTCTGCAGATCACATCCCAACAGAGAGGCATAAACAGCAGGTCTGCTATCATGCATGCTCGTTTATACAAGAACTAGTTATGAGTGCATTACCAATCCACCACTGGAACCATCTCTTCATCTGGTTGGTTTCCCACAACATGATCAATAAAGTTCAATTTTCCACTTGGCCTGCAATGTAGGATGGAAGCAAAACCACAAATGTAACATTCACCAGTTGTGATTCAGGCAGAAACATGCGTGTTATAATTTTATGAGCATACCAACACCAGAATAACCTACAGTTTGGCTAGTAAAGGGTCCTTGAACAGAGGGGCAAGGAAACCAGGGAGGAACAGTCCACTGTATCCTGACCTCTCCACCAATGTGTGTGTGGTGTCACCATACTGCAGCAAACAAAAGCAAATCCAACATCCTGGCATTTCTGACATTTTCAATTTGATAATGTACTAATTAAAAAAAATAAAAATAAAAATCTTCTCTTACCGTTTGAAGCACAGCCAGCCTGACTTTACCATACTTGTCCTCCAGAGTGTGGGGCTCCTTTACAATAATTGCACCTCGCTCACGGGCTTTCTGTTTGTGGAGAAAATGTTCACACATTCTGAAAGGTGTCTTCAAAGGAGGAACTGTGTGTGAAGAAATATCTGCAAGTGCACCTGTAAAGTAAAACCTGTTACATTACCTCAACCAGAAAGTCACAATCCTCCACAGTAAATGCTACATCCTTCACTCCGTCCCCATGTTTCACCAGATGTTCTCCCATCTCTGAGGAAAGGATGAGAGAAGACATTTTCTTAGGAATAGAGAATAATTTCAATATTATAAAAAGAAGAAGAAGAAGAAAAAAAGGACATGATTTAAATGTTTTCTTCTTTCACTTTTAACTAATCTTGATGTGCTTTGCAGGTCATGTGCATGCTGGAAAAGGCCTTGTTTGGAGTTGGAGTTCTGACTAAAGCTTATCAGGGTAGTATATTTTCAATCATTCCTTCTGTCCTCACTTGTTTTTAAAGTTTGTAATGGAAGAACTAAGTTGATCTTTGAACGGTTTAATAACTTACATCTCAAGAGATGTAAGTCATTTTTAGAATAACAAAAAGGTTAAGTGAAATAGTGATGATGAATATATTTCATATGATTACGTATGTAAAATAGTAACAAAACAAAAAAAAGATTATTTGCATTGTGATTTGCTTTCTTAAACTAATCTCTTTTGTTACTAAGTGTGACATCTTCGATGGCTTTCCTGGTAAATTCCCAATGATTTATTTATTTATTTTTTTTAAATTTCACAATTCTTTCATGTTTCATTATTTAAAATGAATGAAATGAAAAATGAAATGAAATGAAAAATACTTCATTTATCCCAGAAGGGAAATTCAATTCAAATTCAAAAGGACTGTTACTACTTTTTCTGTGACTATCCTGTGAACCCAGCTCCTGATCAGTGCTCTACCTTTGTTTCCAGGATTGAGGGCAGATGAGAACACATAAATGATCTGTGAAACACAAAGTGAAAACATGAGCATGATGAAAACATTTTTTTGTGTTGTTGCACTGAAAACATCAGACATCCTTGCTGATTTGCTCCAGGATGAAGATGTGCTGCCACTGACGGTTCTTTACCTTTCCTTGTTTGACTGCATGGGACACCACTTCACGACTGCCTGTCTCCAAACCTTGGTAAGCCAGCGGCTCAAATCCCAGCTTGTTACAGTAATAAGATGCAGCCTGTTAAAGACAATGGTGTTTACACTCCTTCAAATGAAATGTAGCTTTAAACTGTGTGGTAGGGCCATCTCCTGGTGATGAGTGCGGCTGCAGTTTGTGCTGAAGTTATTTAAGGTGGGAAAGTCATTATGTGGTCTGGTATTTTTCATGCTGTGTCCCCTCCACCCCTCAAGAGAGCCAATAGTATTCCCAATTATAATGGCTTTCTCCAGCTATAAAAACAAAAAAACCCTATGGGACCAAGAAACTGGTTACCTTACCTGCTTTGCATTTCCAACCCAGAATGTTAAGTGATCAAAGCAGAGGAACCTGCCTTGCTCATGCTGAGGACAAAAAAGAAAAAAGTGAATCAGTGCTGCAAGCTTTCTTTGTAAGCTTGAAATGCACAAAGGAAAAACAATCTGAGTTTAATTTAACACTTAGAAATCCTGGATTTTTAAAACCATCATTAAAACCTAGTCACACAGTGTTCTGATTACTGCGACTTTTTTTTTTTTTTTTTTTTAAACCCTCTGCTAACTACAACACATATGGTTCAGCTGTTTACCTTTTCACCTTTGTCTGTGTATGTTGTCTGTAATGAAAAAAAGCACATCCTTAAAATATTTTTCTGTGCAAACACAAGGTCTTAATGTGACAAGTAATAAGAAAAGGAAGAAGAAGAAGAAGAAGAAGCCATGCACAACTATCAGTTAGTGAATGGAAACTCACCATGTTGTTCCCGGTGACCTGACCTGACTGTCAGAATGAAATTTTCAGTCAATGCCAGAATTTTAAAGCCGAGCAGGAAGTTTCTGAATCCACTCCCACCAATGAGGAGGAGGTGTTGGAGGAGGAGAGAGGAGTATTGATGCTTGTTCTGCTGTTATACAACGATTACTTGGGTAAACATGTCAACACATAACAGGTCTGATTAAAACCTCATCCTTCCTTCATTTACTGCCACTGAGTTTGATGCTGAATTCTATAATGCTTGTAATAAATGCCATATTAAGAAATACGCACAGCTAGATACTTTGGTTAAATATTATTTTTCTCTAAAAATAAATAAATAAATGTATAGCTTATAATACATTATAGATAATTATAAAAGTTATAAAATGTTTATAATAATTTTTTATATTTTTTGTTCTTTGTTCTGAAAAGTGATGCAGAAAAAAATATTCGTCCACACAGGTTTAGAATTACAGCGGCATTTGCCTTGAAAAAGAGGACGTCCATGTGTTAGTGTTTAGTGGCAAGAGGAGGCTCACTCATGCAGGACTCTCATTGGCTGTCTGGAGTTACGCCGAGCAAACCCTTGAGTGCCTACCTCCATCCCACCATCACTATTTGACATACAATGTTTCAGTAACTGCCTTTCTATAGTCCTCAGAAATGAAAATTATCATAATTTTGTGGTTTTACACAAAGTGCAAGTGGTCTTAAAGACAGCAGTTCAGTGTCTGTATGTGAGACTGTACTGAATCAGATTTTACTGTATACTACATATACAATGTAAAGTTAATGACAAGATGGAAAAAATTTACAAGTCCACAACCATAACTAGATGCTGAATATAGAAGTTCCATGTTTGTGCATTAGCAGACATTCAACTGATTATAAAGAACCGCAACATAAGTTTTCGGTCTCCACGCCAGATGACTAAACTTTTTTTGCTTTCCAAGAATCCTCAAACAAATCCACAGAATTAGCTCACATAATGGAAACATCTTAACTGGTGAAAAACATTGTCAGTGCAGGTATGACACAACTTTCCAGAAGCCTGTGATCCCAAAGCACAAAGCACACCAGCTGAAAAGAAAAAAAGGTTTTTACAAGCAGAGATCAGTCCCCAGTTATCGCTGCACTAAACATTTACTCAGTGATCCAAGGAAGGAATCAAAACAACTGCAAAGCTATCTGACATAAAGCTACAGCAACATACAGTGACTGATATTCACCATGTCAAGACTTGCTCATGTCAAACGAAAACACACATTTCTACAAAATAATGTAAATTAGTACAAAATGTAAACCAAGTGAATACATAAGCAACCATCCCCTTTATCCCTGTTCAGGACATCTGGGGTCTTTTGGACCCCAGGCCATTTGGTTTAGGTGACAGGTTTCTACTTTTGAAGATTTTGTTTTTAAATATAAAAAGAGGGACATTTGTCATGCATTTGGAACCAAAAATATGTCAACTTATCAGAAAATGTATTTAACATAATATAAAAGTCTATAATGAATACCAACAAATATTTTTCACATATTCTTTCTCGGGATCCAATGGACCCCGAAAGACCTTCTACGTATATGGCAACATGAAAGTCCTGAATAGAGTAAAAGTGACTCATGTAATTCTGTTCAATGAAATGGAGATCACATGAGAGCAGTAAATGTGTTTGTAGTGATTGTAGTATGAAGACATCTGCATGTGGAAGGTCCCCTCCTGGCTATAATGACACCATAAAGAAAAAAACACTCCTAGCAACAGTGTGAAAAGAGTGTTAAAAACATAAGTCAGGTGATTGACACAAGAAAATTTCAGTCACTGAATATCCTTTGGACTACAGTTACATCCATCACTAGTAAATGGAATGAATGTGGCACATGTGACACCTATGAAGTTACAAGCTATTGTCACCATGCTTTGGGGTGGGCAAGCTGTGTTTGTGTTTGATGTCCACCAAGCAGTTGACTTTAGAGTCTCCTACATGCTGTCGGGTGAACTCTAGTCAAAATTTAATAGGAGCTCTTTCCAACAATGGTGTTCTCTCTGCCACTCTTCTATGAAGCTTTGACCGGTGAAGAACAGGCAACAGTTGTTTTATGCACAGCCTCTTTTCCTTTCAGAGGAGTCACAGGTGTCTTGGTGGCCTCCCTCACTAGTCTTTGTCTTGCACGGTTGCTCAGTTTTTAAGGTCGACACCACACCAACTGACTGCACCTATGTTGAATTCAGTAAGTCACTTTAAAGGGTTCGAATGCTTGTGCAATGACTTATTTATTGACAACAAAACATCAAACTATCAAATCACCAAACTAAATGCTGAAATCAATGCTGAAAAGCAAAAAAAAAAAACCTCAGAGGGACATGAGTACTTTATTAAAAATATGTACTGCAGTAAGCCCCAGACACACAGTCAAAGACAGGATGTTTACTATTTTTGACCTAAAGTCATTATATGTTAGTTAGTATGAACCTATTTATGTCTCCCTAAGGTGTAAAACAGATGATAAATATTTAATCATCTAATATAATCTATACATAATATGAACAGTATATAAATGTATGAATACTATAAACATTACATTTTTAAAATCACAATCTAATAAATTAACCAGCTTTGGCATATGAAGAAAATCAATAAAGTGTTGCCACATTTAACAAGTTATGCTAATTATGCTAATGATTTAACAAAACTATTCATAATGTTATTACTGACCAGAGACCAAACATTTGCACATAAAGAACATTAGAGGACTAATTTTCCAGATTCATGTTGCTTTAATGATTTCACAACTGCCTTGTTGTCATAGATGAGTGTGTAGGTTTATATGTGGTTTTATTCCCTTGTTGCGTCGTTCTAATTTATCTAATTTCCCCCTACAAATTGTACCACTGAGCTAAATCTGCCCATTACAATAATTCCACAATTTGACTTGGACATTGCTTTTATTTTTTTTATTGTTCTAATCATCAGCTTTACACCTCATTAGCTCAGAGCTCAGATTATATCACTACCTCAGGCAAGAAAAAAAACAAAAACCCGTTAATTGTGTATTGCAGGTCTACATTCCAGGAACAGCACACTAATCACTGATGAGAATTTAAAGCTCGCCTCTCAGCGCTCCCGCTGCAACCATCCCTGGAGATTTTTGTTTTTCATGCTGTTACCAGGAGGCTCATTGTTGTCACGGGATGCAGCTACACACATACAGACGCAGGAACACAACATTAAATAATTACAACTGCTTTACATGAATGTGGTCGTTTCGTATTTTAATAGTGTGCTGTGGGAGGTTTAGACTAAGTGCTGTTGACACCATGACTAATGTTTACTGGATAGCTGTTGCTTTCTTTAAAAAAAATGCTTCAGTCATTATGTAGTATTTTCCTTAACTTTAAAAAAAAGGTAATTTGATGTATTTGATGCTCTGACTGACTTAATCTGCATTGTTGCTTCGACGTTGTTTTGAAATGGTTTCTTATACAATGCTAAACGATAGGTCCAAGGTCCTTGGTGTTCAGCCTCTCTAAGGACAAACACCTCAGTCAATTAGGTCCTTCCCACGCCAGCACTGCTCACATAATTGTAGTAGCTCAGTTCAAAGGAGCAAAACAGCTGTCGGGAAGAAAAATAAAAATGAGTGAATCAAATCCAGAAGTCCTGATAAATGGCGAAAAACAGGAGAAACAGCAGGACAATGCTGCTACAGCGGAAGAGATCGTCTCTCCTGTCAGTCAGGATGATGAATGTTCAGAAGACAGCGGCGCTGCAGAAAAGGAGACACAGGCAAAGATGCAGTCTGTTTTCCAACAGGTACGTAACCAGATCAGATCACAAGTGAGTGCCAAAGTCCCAAAGAGCAGCATACTGGAGCTGGTGCAAAAAGTCAGAGACAGAGAAGCAGAGAGTGGACAGGTAACCAGTGGACCCAAGGGCAAGGATGTCAACGGTGAAGAGGACAAACAAGTGTTGACCGGTCAGATCGATCTGAAGGAGGAGGAGTTGTGTGCAATTTTTGAGGAAAAGCTCGAGGTGAGCCAAAAAGCCTTAAAGGATGAGTTTCAAGTTCAGATTTGTCAGGTGCGTAAAGAAATGCAGGCCTACACTGACCAGGCTCTGAGAGACTTGGAGTGTAAGATGCAGAACTGGCAGTCCCACAGTCTACAACATGCTCCTCCAAAGGAACAACAGGGAGGCAAAGCTCCAGACAAGCGACCAAGGCCTTCAGCGGCTCCTTCTCTGGCGTTCAAAAGAGGACGAGTCCTGACCCGGACCATGACCACCATCATCCCTAAGACCTGTGCTCCCGTCGTCATTGGCCCACGTGCCAAATCAGAAACACTGAGCTCCTCCAAGGGTGAAGGCTCTCGATTTCTACTCAGAGATCCAGTGTTCTCCTCATCAGGAAACAAGCCTTACCAGAACCGCAAACCTCTCCCCCCAGCTCGCCCCCCACTGCAACAGCGTAAAAAGCCGACTCAGGCAAAAGCTAAAACAGGAAACTGATCCAGTCTGCATCAAAGACAAAGGAAATACAGATCATTTATGCAGGCGACCTGATGAGAAACCAGGACTGTAAGCACTCTCTTATTGCTTGTTCCCTGTTTATCTGCAGCTTTACTGTAGCGCTACTTATTGTTTATGCTTGAAATTTGTAGTTCTAATTGTTAAATTAATAAAACACATTGTAAGAGCTTGAAAAGAGACTTCCCATTTACTTCAGTGCAGCCAATGTATTTTTGTGGCATTATTTGTCCATACTTCAGAAGGGGTCAGTATTTGTCAGGCCTCGGCAAAACAGTAGCTTGAAATGAAATCCAGACTGCAAAGTAAACTAATCAAATCATTTAACACAAACACTCGGTAAATGATCAGTTTAATTTTGCTATTTAATCAACATGTTTCACAGGATGCTGTGAAAGTGGATTGTTCCTTAACTGGTTTGCAGAACAGGTGAACAAAAGCCACAAATTAGGACTCAGGCTGTACTGCCCAGACTGTTTTCATAGACTACATTTTGACTTTTTGCTTTGGCGTATCAGCTTCGGTCACTACTGAGCTCTCTGGTAGCAGGTCTAACTGTAGGCAGGATGGTTTTATTATCATCTGTGAGTGAACACAGCATTTTAATATCTTCTCTTTGAATGCTCCCCACAGATTACATTTTACATTCCTGCATTTCATGTCAATTATTTTAAAATTGTGGTTTATTGATGTATTTGGCCACCAAGGAGGTTCTGTGCTCATTATACTTTAAACTGCGCACAGACTGCGTCATTCCCTTCAGGGATCCACTCAATCGCAAAACTTAAAACATAAGAAATGATTTATTTAAAAGTAAGGTGATTTTTTTCCCCAGTCTGTCTTTTACATGCCTCACATAGAGATGGAAAGCACCTCTGTTCACTGTGGTCGTCCCGTCTGTTCATATAAGCGGTCCTGTGAAATACATTTTCAGTGTAATGAAGGACAAAATCCACATTCCTCAAGTTCAGCGAGGAACTTATACATACATCTCTGCCTCCAGTATTGACACAAGGAACAATTACAGAGACAAGTAACCTTTCTAATGTATTTGTGTATGTCAGATTGTTTCGGACAGACTTCAAACACATGAAAACTTTTAGTCTGGACACTGAATAACCTTCAAGATTGACCCTTGAGAAAAAAGAAAAAAAAAATCACTGTTTTGGTAATTGTACAACTCGGCCAACAGGTGGCAGGAGTTCATGCGTATGGCCTCACAAGAGTCTCATCCACATGAAAAAAGACTTCCCTTTCTTAGCAGACAGTTATGAAGCTGTTTTAAACCTGTTGCAACTGCAGGGGAGCCACAATAACTATAAATAAAAATGTTTTTCCTCTGCAACTCTGTTAAAAGGTAGATACACAAGCACACACATTTACTGCACATGCAACCATTGCTAGTGTGACCCTGCAGAGTGACCGGAAAATGTTCTTCAAATTGGCAAAAAATTTGTGCTGCAGAGTGTCTGAACCATGAGGCCGGTGTGACGATAGCAGAGAGCCAAGTGTTGTCTTTAATCTACAGTGTGCTGCTGCTCCCCAGTGGCCGTACAGCAGAGAGCTGCTCTGCCGTGATTATCTCCCAGGAAAGAAGATGTGTAACCATATGAATGTAAACACCACCATGAGGGAGGGAGTTATTGCAACATGTGTGCAACTCTTAAACTCAATATTACGTTACATTTGTGACTCTCTTAAATTCCCTGTCAAACACAATACTACTACTAATACCCAGACTAAACATTCAGATGTTTTGATATCTGTTACATGATGTTATTTTCTGGTTTCTGATAAAAGGGTTAAAGGTTCAGAACTGACGTTGTACAATTATCTGTTTGCTCTCTGTTTTACGAGAGGCCGCACTCCCTTTGGTGTCGGTGTAACTGATGCAAGAAAGGTGATCTGAACCTTGTTTACCTCTTTTTGTGGAGACCTGAGCACCTGAGTGCTTCCAGCAGCTGAACTGGCACTGGGACCAGCCAGTGATAGGAGATGTATTTAGCCCTGAAGCAGGCACAGGAGCAGCGTGCCTTAAAGCAGGCCTTTCACAATGGACGGGATAGAGAAGGATGTGAAGAGGAGCTTTGTGTCGAAGCGACGATGAGCCCTGAGCAACCATATCCGGAGGGGCTGAGGGCCCAGCACATTCAGGTCTGGCCAAGCCACGCTGTCCTCGGAAGCAGCATCTCCCGCCTAACGATATCCACCAGCAGCAGGGCTCATTATTATGCACGACGCAGCAGCACCCTGGTCTTTCCTACAAATGTTCATCAATGGACAACACCATTTTAGGTTTCCACATACCTGCCACACATGTGAGGTTTACCATGAGCCTACTGTGTTGTATATTTCCTCTTAGGCATTTTCTCAGCTCTCAGTCCCTCAATTATACGCAGTTAGTGGTGTAACGGGTGGAGTGGACATGACCCTGAACACCAGCGAATAACAATGACAGGGAGGCGGCGTTGGAGGAGATCTATTTGAAAGGCCTGATTTCCTAATCACTCCCTGAAACGTGCCAAAAGATAACAACATCACCATGAAAACACTGATCTCATGTAAATGCTGTATTTTTCTGGGCCGTCGCTCTCAAGGTCTGGACAATTACCGCCAGGGGCCACTTCCAGGTTAAACTAGACAGATTACTGAGACAAGCTGATTTCTGCAGTGATCCCTGAGCAGACGTGGTAACAATTTACAGCCATCGTATGGGGTGAAAGGCTGGAGACTGCAGTGTTGATGTGTATTGTGGGGACGCAGGCGGCCTCTCGGGTGAGGTACGATTAGACATGTTATTACCCCATTATTTGTGAGACTTTATTGATAAGATTTGGGCTGATTTGACTTTTTTTCCCCCCAAGGTCTGCCGTCACTATCAGTGCACATTCAAACAAAGGGAAAGGGATGTGGAGATAAACGTGGCTGTGAATGCAGAAAAAACAAGAGCTCTAGCTTTGTTTTCTTTACAATCAGAAGCACGAAAAAGCTCAGAACGATCACAGGATAAACTCTGTGAGACTTGTTTATAGGAAACAGGTGTTTATTTGAAAGGCTCTCACACTTTGGGAGGAGAGAGGAGGTAAAGTGTACAGAAAAGAAAAGACAGAAGTATTGAAAGACGGCATGAGTGGGAGGGGACGGGGGCAGTTTTGGCGAAGGGAAACAGCTACTTTCCAGGTTTCTGTGTCAGGTTGCACCGACTTGTTTTGGTGGCTCAGAGGCTCTGCTGTCTAGACTGCTGCTGGGCTCATACTCCGACTCAGACACTTTATGTTATTAACAGTAGAGCGTAAAACCTTAATCCTCTGGACAGTTTCTCATCACAAAGGTGTCAATCCCTCACTGAGGATAAAAACAAGGCTCTTCAAACCAAATCCCACCTGTTGACTCATGCTCGGTTTTCTGCAAATTGGTATCCAAGTCAGTGATGCGGCTCCATAGAAGGTGTGGAAAATACAAATGGCATTTATATTTAGACTGTGCATTGAAAAAAAAATAGCTACAGTCATTTTTAAAACCATAAAGGGAGACGAAACACTGTTCTACAAATCATAAGTTGAGTAAAATGAGACACAGTCTGACAACATGCGTATAAAAAAACACACATGCTCGTGTTCACATCTGTAAACTTCTGGCTACACAAAGGTTTACGGCAATAGTTGCACATTTTGGGGCTTTGTTTCTAGTTTTTTATGCTAAGCTAATCACCAAGCTTCACAAATTTGACCCTAATGTTGATCTTCTTGCGTAATTCCCCCCCAAAATGTCAAACTATGTGTTTGGAATGAATACAGAACTACATTTTGGTCACGGCTTGATTGAGTCCCCGTTCTGTATAACTCCTGTTTGATTAGTTGCAAATTACGTGTAAAGTTTTGTAATTCTGTTTTAATACGAGGGAAAGGCAAATTTATTAGGAATTTAACAGGACCTTGTGGGTGTAGTTTGATAAGAGCTGCGCTGACAGTGCTGTAACATAATAACAAGCAAAACCCACAACTTTCATTAGGTTTGGACTGAAATGCTGCCAAGCTCTGATCGGTGCACAGACACATGTGAAATTGCTCCTTTTTTTCAATTGAGCCACTTCAAACGGAGAAAAAAAAAAAAAAAAACACGGAGAAGAAAATGTTGTGTTCATTAAGACTCGTGTTGCTTGAAGCCTTTAAAGAAACTACTGTTAATTTCAGAAGAGGGGAGAGGAGCAGAAAAAAGAACACACAACACATCACATTAACCCAAACACACAAGAGTGAATGACGTCCTCACCCCACCTCCTCTTTCCTGGCCCGCACCCTCTCCAACAAGTTCTCCAACTCCATTTTGGGCTCTAGCTGACCCTTCTGGGCTCCAGATTCATGTAGACCAACAGATAATGAAGTACAGAGGCTTTCAAATGATCTTTTAATGCCTCAGAAAAATGTTTTGGATGCTTTTACTGCTTTTTCCTATCCAAACTCCCCGTCCTCGTCCTTCATCGTGCTCTCTGTTAAATCAACAGATGGATTCACTGTAATGGTGGCTGATCAATACGGCGCGCAGGGGCGCCGCGCCACTACTAGTGACCAGATAAAAAGTAGCTCTCAAACACTATATTAAATTTTAATCAATTATAACAAAATGATAATAAAATGAATAATAATGTTAATATTCTTTTGCCATATTAACAATATCTGTATTATTAACAGATTTTAAAATGAGTCTTTACTGTGTGTTTACTAATGTTACACTTCCTGGATGTGGGGCGCCGGCCAAATGAGTGTGTATGTAGCTCGAAAAACTTTTTGTGATCATGTGACCTTGGCCTGGACCCTGACTGGCAGCTGCAGATTTCTCACGGGGCGCAGCTCAGTGCGTCCCAGACCCGTCCACTTTTGTTGTAAGCCAATTAATTTTGTCTTTATTTGGATATCAAAACTGTGCTTTGACATATGGCCTTTCCCCTCCTCTTCTACTAGATGACAGCTACTGTCATGATGGTTTAATGCATTGGCCATGCTGTCAATGGAGAAAAGCCTGGTCACAGAGATGAGTGACTTCAACAAAAAGCAATAAAGAAGTTTGCAGAGCAGAAAGAGAGAAGAGCCTTTTTTATTGTTGTTCAAATAGCAGGACTCCAGACTGCATTTGCGACTATTTTTTTTTTGAGAGTGTGAATTGATGAGCATGATGATCATGAAGCTGTATTAGTGTCGCTGTAACCGGCACAGGAAGCTGCTGTGTTAACCACAGTGGTGGAAAGCAGTACAATTATAACTTCAGTGTTTACTGCAGTATTTACACATAAAAATGAGGTATTTTTGTGAAAAACAGAGAGCCCCTACATTTGCTGTTTTTCTTCTCGTATAAAAGTCCGCGTGTAGAATTCCTGTAACTGGGTTTAACCCCAGACAAATCTGAAATGAGAACGCCTAGTTTGTTATTTTTAAAGTCATTTTTGGTCACACACCTGTCAGAGCACACCACAGTCATCAAGCAGCAGCTACCACAGCCTGCAATGTGGGACATTTAGGGAGCATCAGTAAATTGTAGTGTCTATCGATAAGAAAATGTTCAGCAAGTCATATGTTTCGCCTTTGACCAGGTCGGAGGTGAAAAAAATGAGAAAGTTGGTTGCACCAGTGCTACCAGTGAGTAGTCTGGAGCCCTGAAGAGTGTTTTTTTTTTCATCATTTATGTTGTGTGTTTTGAATTTGTATAGAGCCTGTAAATAGTGATGAAAGTTTGATGAATAGTTTTGAAATTTAGTCCTGGTAAGTCTGAATAATGTTAAATTAGATTATGATTAGAATATCCTCCAAAGGTAGAAAATTGGCATTCATGTAAATAGCTGTGCCTGATGTTCATATTCAAATTTCTGATTTAAAATAAAAAGTCATTTGCAGACTGCCCACAAAATCTTTACCAGCCAGCACTGAGAGATAGATTTTTGTGATGTATTTTTGCCTGGACTAATGCTAATTGTCTGGGGAGTGATTCGAGGCACGGAGGGCTGATTGCATGCGTGCGCGAGTTGCTTTGTGTTGTGTTGTAGTCCGGCAACAGGTGGACGAATGCTATGGAGAAAGTAGGGTTAGCGTTGACAGCCCGAGGAATGTGTCAGGTCTCTGTTTACATGTGCATATGAACACACACACACACACACACACACACACACACACTATAGGGTGCATTTGTTGCTGCTTGGGTGGGATGGAACAGCAGGGAGATCTAAGGAAAGGAGAGCAGTTGTGTTTTGGTTCAGATGTCCCATTTGGGTGTGGCAGCTCACACTGACGACAGCACCCAGAACCAGGCACCTGTGTGGGCTAGGTTAGTGTGTTTCCCTTCCAGTGCGGAGACTGGCGCTGAGATTAAACAATAAATCTGATTTTTAACATTTTCCCACTGCCAGCAATAAGACTAAAACCAATGATGAACTGATTCCACAGATAAACCCGGTCTGTGTAGCTGAAGCCTGATAGAGCTCCGTTATTGTCCAAAAACCACACGATTGAAAACACATTGGTGAGTCACACTGCGGTGCTTGTAATGATAAAAATAAAAATGGTCCTGCTGCGATAAATTCTCACCAAATGTGTGTTAACATGCAGCTGAAAACAGCCCCTAACAAATACAGTATTTACTGCCATTTGACAGCACCCAGCTGTTATAGGAAACTATAACCGGCCTGTTTTATTTGTTGCCTGTTCTGAAAGGTCTTCTTCCGACAACTGGACTTAAGATTGTAAGCTACAGCCAGACTATAGAAGTTAAAAATTGGAAAGAGACGCACCAATAGGTTGTGGTGCTTCAAGGGGATACCAAAAACAGATTTGAGCTACAGCCTTATCCTTAAAGATGTAAGGTTGGATTGGTTCAGTCAGTGGTGGAACATTCAGATCTGATCCTCACACATGATAAGAAGTACACAAACAGCATACAAGACAACAGAACAAATCTTTAATTTGAGGTAAATTAATTAAGGTCATGCGTCTCATGTCTACGCAACAAGATTAGTCCAAGGTTGAGACGGCGTAGCAGCTATTGTTCAAAACATTAAATGAACAAGTCACGCTTCACTCTCCTGAGCAGGCAAAACAAAAAAATCATTTTAAAGGAACCATGTTGATTAACATGGTTGAGCTCCCTTTAAGAATACTCTGGGAGACCTGTAAAGCCCACACCCCAAACATCCACACACAAACAGGTCACACAGGCCACACACGAACACAGACAACATTTATGTGCATCCAGAGGCCTACGCAACTGTTGTTTTTGTGTAGCCCCGGTGCTTTGCTCAGCTGGTATTCTGGGTGAGTTATCCCAAAGTGAACTTGTTGGCTAACAGCATCAGACAAGCTGTCAGGGCAGCTCATCTCAATAACAACAACATGTCTGGCCAGTCCTGCACGCATGGTTGACTCCGCCCTGTTTCCACTGTCTTATTGTTACACTTATATCTACTGATTCATGTGAAAATGAAGCAGATAAAATGCCGAATTCCTCTGCTGATGATTTAAGTGACGCAGTAAAAGCCTGTTTTATGGGCTCGATTCTCTTTCTACCTAATATAGTAATCAACTTTATATATAAATCTCCACTTAGAGATCCCCTCCAAATGGCATCTGACTGAACTATATGATGAATAACTGTGTGTGTGAGCGGTGTAGTTTCTGTCTGATCGTGTGAGGTTGAGGCCCTCACATCCATCACATTCACCATCATGTGCTCTACAGCGAACTTTTTTTTTTTCCAGAATAGACAATAAGTAACATATGATCTCTCTCACACACACGGACATGATGAATCATGCGGCTTCACATTTTCACTGGTTCACACATGTTGTTACTTTAAGACGGCGCTGGTGCAAGACAACCTTACATCGCTGTGTTTTTTTCCCCCTAACTTCCACACCTCAGTCACACAATTTCTCCTTTTTTCCTGCTGCGAGAGGATTTCTGTTGCCCACAGAGCATCTGCAAGTCTGACAGCACCCTCCCCCCACCCCCGCCCCCCATCCTCTAAAACTCTGCACCCCAACAACCGCTCCAACTGCAACCTCTTGTCGCTGGAGACAAATATTGACTTGTTTGGTGGCCACGACTTCTGCCAAGATTAGAGCCCTGCTTCCCCCCAACCTCCTACCGCCGCTGCCGCCATTTCTAAACGGCGATTATGTCCAACAGAGCTCATTACTGTCAAATCAAAGGATCCCTGAGAAGAGTCACTCATTGGTAATGACCCTGTTGTTCAGCGAACATGTGTTTTTTTGGGAGGGGTTTGCCGCTAGATGGTCTGGATGCTGAAGGTGTTTATGGGGCAGAAAATAACATTGTTTTACGCAAATTTGAGATATTTCAAATTTGCTCTTGGCCGAGTATTTAACTAAAAACATATGTCAGAATTCTTCTCTGTCTGCTGGTTATAAATCAATACATTTAAAAAAAAGAAGAAGAAGCTTTGATCGCAAGCCCCAGCACTGTGTTGTCGAATAGTTAAAATGCTAGAACTGATGGAAATCACAACCAAGTATGGAATACACACTCTCAGGATGGCTGCTGCTTTGCATAATCCGGTTACAGTCTGGGTACTGGCTGTGAATCAATAGAGATTAGAGATCTATTAGTCTGAAGGTGTAAACCAAATGCGAGGCTATTCATAACAAAGCTTCCGCCCTCTTGAGGTACTTAACACAGAAATAACAGGACGGCGTAATGAAACTGATGTGAAACTTTGGTATCTTAACTTTCTCCTCCCCGCCTTGAACATGATACTTTAAAAGCAGGTTTAAACACACACTTGCACAAACACACACACACACAATGAGTCTAAGAGATCTGGTTCATAGCACACATCTTTAATACAGTAGTTAGTTACAGTGATGTCAAAAAATAAAACATATACAACATTTTGGAACATTTATAAGGTTCCTTTGTCCCCTTTAGTGCCGTGACTAAGAAAAAAACCCCTCCATCCCGCCCCACCCCGCTCCTGTTCCTCAACAACATTTGTCAACTGCCATCTGCCTGTCTGCCCCCGTCTCCTCTCCACAAACTATATAATTAAGCTGCAACACCTTTTCTCCTCTTACACCTCCCTCCCTCCCTCCTGCAGCCCAGACTTCTACCTTCACAAACATTAGGCTTTTTTTTTTTTCAGAGGACATTGCTCTGTTTGATTTCCCTGCTCACACATTTTAACAAGTGCTTCTAAAACAAAACAGCAAAAAGTACATCTGAACACAAAATGGTATGAAAATACTGTATAGCTTTACAATTCATCCAGTGTAAACAGATTTTTCATGCAAATCGATTCATAATTCTGCCCTCTTTCGTGATATAAATGAGAACATTTGCAGAGCAGGACAAAACAAAACAAAACAAAAATAGACTTTTTCTCTGAGAATTTGAGGAACGAAGCAGCTAATGGAGCTCAGCCGGCTGACTCCAGCTTCTCAAGTCCATGCGGCACGCAGATCATCGACCTCTCTTGCTGCAGAATTGGAGGGACATACAATGGATTTCATGACCGTAGGCAGTGACAATTCAGAGTTCATCATCTCGTCTTACCAGCTTTGAACAATGGACACATAAAGTCTGTATTTTTACAAGTGTTCCAGTGGTAGGAGTCAGGACTGTCCCGCAGCCCCGCTTCACTTCTCCTCTTACTCTCTAAACCTTGGTAGCCAGAGACTGAATCTCTGATTTCTGAGTCTGCGCACTGAGCGTAGACGACATGGAGCTCATCTGGCCATGCATGGCCTTCTTCAGGTTTAGCAGACACAGGCACTGGGAACGAAAGCGCAGGTCGAAGAAGGCATACAGGAACGGGTTGAGGCAGCTGTTGACGTAGGCCAAGCAGGTAGCGTAGGGGTGAGCCAACAGCAGGAACCGCAGGAACCCACAGGAGCTCGGAGCCAGGTTCAGGTAGGAGAGGGCGTCCATGCTCTTCAGCACGTGGAACGGAGTCCAGCAGATGGCAAACACCACCACCAGGGTGGTGATGATCTTCAGCAGCCGCTTCTTCTTCTGGTCCTCCTTGCGCAGGTTGTTGAAGTGACGTGTGACGGTGCAGCCAATGAAGCAGTAGAAGATGGTCATGGCCAAGAAAGGTAGGAGAAACCCCAAGGCGGAGGAGGACAGGCTGAGTCCTGCAATCCACAGGTACTCGTGCCTCTGGTTCATGGTCACCAGGCTGAAGTCCATGGCGCATGTGGTCCGGTTGCTGTTCAGGTCATTCACGGTGGTGCGGAACAGCAGCGTGGGCACCGCCAGGAGGCCGGACAGGAGCCAGATGGCACCCAGGGAGGCCAGCATGGTGCCTCGAGAGCGAAGCCTGCTGCTGGACAGAGAGTGCACGATGGCCAGGTAGCGGTCAAAGCTCAAGCAGGTGAGGCAGAAGACACTGGCGTACATGTTGACCAGAACAACGTAACTGCTGATCTTGCACAGAGCCACACCAAAGGGCCAGTGGTAGCCCAGTGCTGTGTACACAGCCCAGAGAGGTAGGGTTATAACAAAGGTGAGGTCAGCCAGGGCCAGGTTTCCTATGTAGACATCAGCGGCCCGACGCTTAGATTTGGATCTCCAGACGGTGAAGATGACCACGCCGTTACCTGACAGGCCCAGGATGAAGATGAGCATGTAGAGGACGGGGATAAGGGAGTAGGAGGGCTCCCACTCTGAAAAGTCACAGGCGGTCTCATTGTCATCATAATACTCATAGTTATCGACATATTCCCCAGTGGCGGTCTCCATGCTGCAGTAGAAAGAGAATCCTTAATTTTCAATGAGAAAAAAAAAAAAAAAAAAAAAAAGAGCAGTTAGAGTCCTGTACAGATCCAAAAGGGGAGAATGAAGGCAGTGAATCACAGGAGCTTCTGCTGCTGAAGGACAGATTGTGTGTGAGAGTGAGTGACTGTTGGCGCTGTCTGCCTTTTTAAACTCGGCCCTCCACACCCCTGGTTCCCTCCCAGCACGACCCCCCCTCTCTCTCCTCCCCCAGTAAAACATCTCTGTGCGCCCCCCCCCCCTCTCCCTCCATCTCACCTCTCCAGGCGCAGCCCACTCCTTTGCGCGCAGGACGAGCAGCCTCGATACGATCCTCTTTAAGATGCAGATGTAAGCGGGGCAAACTTTAACAAACTTTATTAGAACTCTGCGTTTGGAAAATGTATTAAAATACGTTTAGAAACTGCAGGAGGAGACTGAAAATCTGGTGCACAGACATGCACCAAGAGGTGTCAAATGTTCCTCTTGTTTTTATATTTTTTTAGATCTAAAATTGATAAATGTTAATATTAAAAATGCAACTAAACTTTACATTTAATTCTACGATGTGAATTATTTGCATCATGCGCACTGAAATGCGCAACTTTACTTAACTCTTGTTTTTCTCCTTCCACAATTTTATCTTTTAACGCATCATGAAAACATACTTTTCAGCGTTGCTTTACTGTTTCTCCGTTGATTTGGTCGGAAAAGGCGACTGTGGTTCTGTGAGGAACAGGTCTGGACATTTCTGTTCTCGCATTTTACATCACAATCCCTCCAGTTAAAAGGCTGTTAAAAGTGCAAAGAGACAGAAGCGTCCCACTTTCTCGCCTGCAATTAATGTCTTCTTTTTTTCTTTTCTTTTTTTTTGTGTTATGGAACTTTAATACCCAGAATAATAAATATTTGGAGTTCACTTGCGCGTCCTTGAAATGGGAGCGTAATTAGATCGACCATGAATTGCAGGCTGTTTGAAGATTAGATTAAATATCAGTGGGCAGCGCAGAGGGAGTGTGAATCCAATTCTCAAGTCTGAGGATTAATTTCCACGACAAAAGGACAAGCAAACACATTGGTTAGAAACAAAAATAAAAGGAAACTTCACATTGACACCACCTTGATTCCTAAGTCCTTTTTTTTTTTTTTTTTAAACAGGATTTGCAGAATAGTCACTGAACTTCTCTTCTTCACACCAGGAGTTCATGCAGTGAAGTTTTCAGGGAGGGAAGCAAACGAGCATCCAAAAAGTCCAAAAAGAACAGTTTGATAGTATTTATTAGTTGTTCAGCAGTAAAATAGGTCCCTATAAGAAATGTATCTCAGTTTTAAAGACCTAAAGGTGTAATTTGGAATTATTAAATTGTGTTTACACCATCTGCAAACATTTTTATAACTTACTAGCTCACAGATTTTGCTGCTGGTCAAACTGCAATCAGACTCCCGAGCAGCCCAAAGGAATCACATTCAGAGAAACAAAGTGCGGACAAGTCTGAGCAGCACTGAACATTATTTACAACAGGTTTACTTTGTATAATCTGCCCAAAACAGGCTCCTAAAGGCAGTAAAGTAACTAAATACCCAAGTACTGTACCGAGGTACTATTCAGAGGTAGTTGTGCTTTACTTAAGTATTTTAATTTGATGCTATTTTATTGCAACTCCACTACATTTCCATGTACATTGGGCACACGTTGTACCTGCTTTTTTACTTCACTACATTTATCTTACTATACAACAGATTGGAACTTTAAAAACCAATCAGGACAAAATGATTGATATGAATTCTTAAACATCAAATTAAGTGCGTGAAATCAGTTCTATCTCAGTAACACTACACTATTGAAGTGCTGCTTGCATGTTAATACATCAGTAATAATAATCCAACTGAACAACACTGACAGAGCTCATCTTTGGTGTGTAATTAATAATAAATTCTGCTGATAATATTTGCATTTATATACACAAATAAGGTTTGAAATGTAGACCTTTTATTTGTGAGTATGTATTTTTAGATTGTGCCTTTTGCTTTATTAAAGGTCTTGTCATACTTCCTTGACTACTGACCGCTTGTGATAATAAGGAGTTGTTACATCAATCCTCAAAGTGGACTGTTACACTGTAAATGCTTTGAGAAATGCCTTTGATGAAAGGTTTTTTGGAGCGCAGCTTATCAGCCTGCAGTGAGTGACTGCTGATTGTACAAAGAGGAGTCTAACATGGCAGACACTTCATTCTTCTTTCAGCGATGAAGGGATGTTGGCGCCTGGATTTCTCTCTGCACAGGCCCAACAGTCACAGTGCTTGCCAGATAGGAAACTTTTTTTTTAAAATATAAAAATTGTAAGTAATGTGTCTTCATTTAGATGGAGTGGTGTACATATCCAGCTTCATCCTTGAATTGACTGCAGACCAAATTCATGCACACACCAGGTGTGTCCCACCTCTGCTTCGTTCCCCAGGGAGAGGATTGGTACCTGCTGCTTGCAGGCCCAGAATCCCTTAAGCAAATAAATTTGCAAATCTAAAAAATAAAGGCGAGTAGATAAGAAACAGATGGTCAGATTAGACCATCATCTTAGATATCTTCAGAGGGCCTCCTCACTTGTTAATCACAGCCTTTATGGGTGCCAAGATAAAGCCCTGCTGTTGATCCTGAGGTGGGAGGATGATTACAGCTGGGAGTGAGAATTTACTCACATCTCTTTCCAAATAAAATATACGTGAATTACGCACGCTGACTTTTTATACTACAAGTTACTGCGTGCTTTTATGTCAGATTGTATTTCCAGCACATATCGCCACAGCTTCACTGCCACTGGACATAGCGACTTTGTGTCACAGGGGTTTTCTGTCTGCAGGCCTGGACCACACATGTGTCCCTGCTGCAGCTGTGGCTGCTTTTGATCTGCTGCTGAAATGACCCTGCTGCTGTGCTATGACCGCGTCGGTCTCACTCTGACCGTCGTTCTGTTTGTGCAGGGACAAAATGTAGCAATTCAATGGGAAGCTGATGCTATCATAAGTTTGGTAACAACCAAAGAGGAGGAGATGTGTGATATTTATGTTTACAGGGTTGACAGGAGACGTTTGCAGTGGACACATGTCAGCTCCAGTCTGGAGGAGATAAGTGAGTGAAGGTGTAATCCGTGACCTGAGGTTTGTTTGAAGCGTAAAAATTGTTTGCAGCACACGGATTCTCCACCCTTCCTTGATTTGTGGCTGATATAGCTCATCCAAGGCCCCCGCAAATCAAACTGAGGGAACTGGGGCCCAGAGCTGCAGGAGGCCTGGAGTCCCAGTGTAGTGTCAGTTCAAGACAAGTAGAAGCAGAAAGTCCTTTGTGAAAAATACAAAATATTTCATACTGGGTGCACATTTGCGCTTCCTTCCAGTGAATCTTAAAGCTAGCTGTGAGCCACGGCCACGGAGCTTTCACATCAGCTCGCTAAGTGCCGACTCTGCTGTGTCAGACGACGTCGCACTCTTGTGCCGTGGAGCCACCGCCTCTCCCTCAGATGTGCGAGGGAGCTGCTCCTGCTGAGGGTTCCTTTTTTTTTTTTTATTTTGCTAATTGACAGTGCATCTCGTCAAACTTTTAGGTTATCCGAAAACCACTGACTGTTATGTGTTACTCCTGCGTGGTGACTTGCTTTACTTTGTTCAAAAATCCAAAATGTGAAAATAACAGTAAAACCAACTGGGAAGCGCGAGAATCCATGAAACACTGTCATTGTGTGAAATGGGAAATTCTGGCATTGTGCTTGTACTGTAAGAGCCTAATTAAGCCTTTAGCCCTGAGATCACAAACAGCTATCTTTCCTCTACATCTGCCTTCTCTTGACCTCGGTGTTGAGCTCAATAGAGACCTCCACCCATCATAAGAAATGCTTGCGTTGATAAGGCTCCTCCATTGTTTGAGTTTTGTCGCTGTAAGCACTTTTCTGGTAATGAGCAACGCACCTGTTGAGTGTTTTATTCAAATTTCATTCTGCTTCCCGGATTATAATGAAATAACGGATGCAAATTATTTTTACGCTTACTGTTAGAAAATGTGTCATGTTGAGTAATTTGGGTGTTTTTATTGTGCCTGTTTTGTCTCCTGTCAGTCTGGGGACAGCCCCAAAAAAACTGCTTTCCTTCTATAAAAAGTCACGTCCTTCTCAGCATTAATGACATGCTGACTGTTGTTCTCTGCATATAGTCAAACACAATAGTTTTGTTAGTCTATCTCTGACCAAACAGTCTTTGACCCTGTCAAGTGCAAGTAATGCAGGCGCCACATATTTTCTTTGTGAGCCCGGAGTGCAACGCTGAATTGATGGAGCACTTTAATGCACTAAGAGCTCGTTGCTACTGATTTATCCTGTCTGGTGCTGCAGTGTGAAGATGTAAAACCTTCCAGATTTACTCACTTCAGCTTCTATTCCATGTCAGTGCGCTGAGCTTGTACAGTATGCGCATCAAAGCAAAGTTTTCCTTGGATGGGTCAGACGGAGAGGAGGGTTTATCTGGGGCACAAGTCATGTTGTCTCGTGGTTGGGAGACAGCAGGGTTTGACATTCGTATCAAAACCCAAACATGGCCCAGGCTGAGCCAAACTGCAGCCGTGTTTGCAAGCCGATTGTTGTTGCCACGAGAAATAAAATCTTGACTGTTTATTTATTGCTTATCTACCTTCCTGCCTGCACGTCTGCCAAGAAATAAACACACAGTGTTCGTGTTTGCACCACTTTAGAGAAAATTACATTACTGACACTATTTTCTTTGAACCAGTGCTTGCATAACCATAACCTTTGTACTAAAAGTAACCTTGTCCTAACCTTAAACCAAGTGATGTGCATCATGGGGGCATCATATGACTGCATAAACAGATTCATGTGTCTGCAACATGCAAATACACAAACACACAATGACGACAGAAGTGTAAAATGCTGCACATGTTTTCAGTTTATTTGAGCTCCTTTCAACAGCTAAAAATTGCATTTTCTTTCCAATCAGACTGTTTCAAACCCATAGCAAATGCAACGGATTTAATCATGATGTACAATAAAAGCCAGCGGCATCGACTGACCTACATCGAGGCTGCTCTCCAGTGGTTTTCCCTCCTCGTCCATCCTTGTTGTCTCTGCACCTTCAGTAGCTTGGTCAGGAACAAGAGGGTCACAAGGTGTTTCCCCTTTCCCTCCTCGGGTCTCCGGACCACCCTTGCACCCATCCTCTGACTCCCCACCACACTGTGTGTGTGTGTGTGTGTGTGTGTGTTTGTGTGCATCAATGGACAAAACAGCGAGCTCCACAGGATGTGCTATAATAGGACAGTTTGTCCCTCAAACCCAGATGCTTCTGTCACACTTTTGTTTTATAGCTGCTCAAGGTAACCTATTTACTTCGTAGATGGCAAGATGGAAAGATAATATAAATATTATTTTTTGTCATGTCACATACATCCCCCAGACTGTTGTTTTTGCACAGTGCAATTATAAAAATGGGTCAGAGCAATGGTTTTATGATAAGATAAGACAGGAACATCTCTCATATCTTGTCATTCGTCTCCTCGGATTAAATGTTTATAAAAGAAGTCACTCGAGATTTATGTGTCACCTGCACTCGCAGGAAGGAAACTGTGTAGAAAACGTAGGAAACAATAACACGGGAGAAAATAAAGAAGCGGGAGATGAGTCTAATGAAAGAGAGGATGTAAGGGACGAAATAAAGGGACAAAGGAGAGGGTTGATGAGAGGGTAGTGGTGGACAGGCAGGCCGGTTTTCTCTGTGCTGCAGAGTTAATGACAGGGATTAGGAGCCGGGGGGGACTGCTGAGATCTCCAGGCTCTGCTAGTCTCCAGCCCAGCCCTCCCATCATCCCAGGAGATCTGCGGGAATCTGACTCCATTTGGCCTAAAATCTCCTGACAAAACAAGAACCCTGTGGCTCAATTAGGAGGAAATTAGTCTCTTTTACCCCCTCTGCTACAACAGCTTTACCACTTCTTCACTGCATGCTGCTTCTAAAAAAAGGTGGTGCTAATCATGATATTCAAAATCAATCATCTGCTCTGCATTTGATATTACCTACCCACTTCTTAAAAATTAGTTTTTAATTTCGAGACCAGGGAGGCGTATTCTTAGGTAAAAGGAAATGTCTGGCTCTTGTAATCGATAAGTGCTCAGTGCCTTTTAAGTCCAAATATGATTATTGCCTGTTTTCTTTTAAACCAGAGAAACAGAAACCCCAATCCTGCCCCTGTTATGAGAAGTTAAAGAGAAAACCTAAACAGTGGTCCATGTGAAAACCAGGTGCTTTGCAGACTTTCCACCCAAAGTCTCGCAAAGTCTGAGCGGAACGTTTGTCTGTTACACGATAATTTCCTTCAGGACTGAAATGAAAGAGCTGTCACAGAGCTGACTGGCACTGAGAAAGAGCAGAGTGGGACGCTGACAGAAATGTGTAGCGAGCAAAAATACTTCAGGCCTTAACATTATACCCCCAAATGACTCTTTATGTGATTTATATGCCTGGAAACCTGTGCACAAAAAGCATGCTTATACCTGTTAAATAGCATTTGCTTAAAGTCCAACCTTCAACTGGAGCCATTCCAAGGAAAACCTAAAAGAGTCTTTTACATAAACTGCTAAAATGAGTAGCAAGTTACGTCCCACCCTGTGAGCATGCCAGGAATATTGTAAACTATTTTTATCCCTGAAGATTTACAGCCAAAATTGCTGAGATTTCATCACAGTCAAGACCTGTGTTGAGCTTTTGTTGTTTCAGGGCAAAGAAATGTCAGAACAAGAATTTTAAAAACAGTTTTTAGCTGCTAAACACAGTTTAACTGGAGCAGATGAGCCCGCTTTGTTGAATGACGATCATACGTAGAAAACAATAAAAAAGTATGGTTTGCTGCTACAACTTTATGGTAGCTGTTAACCTTCCCATCAAACTGAAGGAGCAGTCCTCAGCATTCTTGCCACCGGTTAAACTGCAAAGTATCCAACAGTGGCGACAGTGTGGCGGAGGCTGAGCTGCTCTGCCCATCTGTCAGCTGTTTGACAGACAGCAACAAACTGTAAATCAGTCACCTCCGAGAGCAGGCCGGCCCTCTCTCTGCTCAGAGCAAACAAACGCTGGGGAGTGTGTGGGTTTGTGTGTGTGTGTTCACCCTGACAGTGCAGGTGGGTCAAGTGGAGCCAACATTTAGGATAAAATGCTTTTAAAGGCAGACCTGTGCAACTTTTGTAAAACAAAAAAACCTACATTTGTTTTATAAGTTAACAGTTGAGTCCATCAGAGAGTTTTTGCAAGTTTGTAGTCTAAGTTCTCTGGAATTAAACAAGCAGCTAAAATAAGAGGACTCACACACAGTCAAACTGAAACTTGTTTGTGGATACCAAGTCCATTAATGTAGCAAAAAAAATGAGGAAAACATCCTCAGATTTTAGAACCTGAAACGTGCACATTCGTCCCAGATTAGACCCCACCGCTTGACGTTCGTTGTTTGAAGTGTGTTTCTGAACTCTCAGTTTGTGCTGCAGCCAGAAGCCACAGCTACTTTTAGAAAACTGACAACTGCTTTAAGGAGTCAGACAATTAGCTCAACTTTTACACTCTGTCGACAACTTTGATGTGCAATCACAAGGCAGGAGGAGGGGCGAGGGGGCAGAGTGGGAGTAAAAACATCCTCCGACTCTGCCCTAATTGTTTCAGCATCTGTTCTGCTGTTGCTATCACCCAGACAGGCTGAAAACAACTGAAAACACACATTCAAAGTTTCCACTCAGTCCATTTCCTTTAATCAGGCTGCCCTCACAGTGACTGATTGCCGGTCCAGACCTTGGCCTTGTATCGCCTGTCTCTCCATCTCTGCTGACTGCACAACTCATGTTGGCGTTTACAAGGGTTTCCCCTTAATATCGCTATTCTTTTCTCCTCAACAGACAGCTGATGATTACATTAGCTCATTGCTAACGATTATTATCATGCAAAGTGACAGAAGGAGGAAGGGGCGCATGCTTCCAGGCTTGGATTGGGCCAGCAGAGACAGGTTGTGTTTGAATAAGTGTCCCAGGCCAGAGTGCGTTAATGAAACGAGACCAACTGGTTGCGGAACGTGGCGTTCCCATTATACACGTACTTCAGGTTTCTAAAAGAGGAAGCGGGACACTGTTAAAACACAAAAGGCCCAGATGTGAGGCCCCTTGAAACACATCTCACTGTCTGCCCCATGTTGAATGCTGACAAATTGGGCTTTAACGATCCCAAAACAGGCCTAAAGTCAATGTCAAAGCCATGTGTCACTCTTCTGAACCCTGTGTGGGAGGGCCAACTGCCTCCAAAAAGAAGCTGGGACTCTAAGAAAATATTTGGACAAAGCCCTGCACTATTTCAGCTTCCAAAATGGGTTGATCCACATACTCAGCACTCAGCACATGTTGTTGCACTTCATCTTGCTAAAGGATCGAGGGCTTCGGATCACAGCTGAGGGATTTAATAAAACACCTTGCATTGTTAATGTCTAGAGAAGAAATTTCTAAATACTTTTCACCTTGAAACATAGCAAATAGTGAAAATATTCTGCAGAAGAGGATAAGGTTCACAATTTGGACCTGTGCTCATAATACAGATCTAATCCTTTGAGCTACCAAGATGTTCTCTCACAGCATTTCTTACAAAGCGGGCTCCTGGGTGTCAAAGTGGCCATGATGGGAGCATATGTGTTCGCTGGTCGAACGATCACTTACAAAGCCAAATATTTGTACCACACTCACCCAGCCATGATTTAGCTGAAACAGACAGCTGCACACCCACCCTTGTTTAATCTACTGCTAACAACCACAGGGAATCATTCAAAATGCCCAAGACAAATACCAAAACATGATAGCGCACACGAATCAGTAGGTGATAGCTCAGTGTGAAGAATAGCTGTGTCTAATACTGCCTTAAATATGAGACATGATTTCATCTCAAGCCTCCTTGAAAATCTTTGCGCCTACGTCATTATATGTACAGTTTCCATATGGTCATGATAATGTTGAGAAATCTGAAAGAACCATCTTGGAATGTGATCTCCTCCGTTGGACAGTAACAGCCGGCCACTTTCAATTTGAACAGACCTCTTACTTTGTGTATCTGCTTCCTTTTGCATGTGCAGTACTGTCAATGCTTTGGAATAAAATTTGGTCCATAGATTCTGCAACTGTGCAACAACATTGAGGCAGCAGGAGACATATGTTTGTTGTACATATATATTGACGCATATCTAGATCACTTTCTTTAAAATTCCGAGCTAGGGAACTGGTCTTGGTGGAGGACTTTGCTCTCAGAGAACCTTTCTAATTATTTTAAAAAGTAACAGCATGAGTAAACCTGCATCTCACACTATGATGATGATTAAACTTTATATAATCTGTGATTCACATGCGTTGGGGGGATTTGTATGGATCACAGATCAACTGTGATCCGTTTCACCACTTCAAAGTACAGCTGAGGTTGTCATTAGTCTTGCAGTCATTAGTTCATATTGCAGAGTGATGGATGAAGTCAAATTGTGAAGTCATGATGGTACCAGATGAAAAGTCTTCGAAATCATCCCAACAGCATCATGGAAACCTGTATCAAAATTCTGGAAA
The DNA here is from genome assembly GCF_000690725.1 of Stegastes partitus. Lineage (NCBI taxonomy): Eukaryota > Metazoa > Chordata > Actinopteri > Pomacentridae > Stegastes > Stegastes partitus. The sequence continues at coordinate 53,068 of NW_007577775.1, forward strand.
TCCATCAAATAGCTGTCAAGACATGTCCATCTCTTGGAGAAAACTCAGGGGATTACCAAAGTCATTAGGATTCATCCTCTGAGGTTCATGATTGCCTGTCCAAAAATTCACAATAGTCCATCCAATAATCCAAACAAAAATGGTAACCAGGCCCACTGCCTGACATTTCAATCGCTTCACAAAGCAAGCGTGGCTAAAATCCAGGAGCCTCTCTTTATTGTTTTTAACCAATGTCTTCCTCCATTTGCTGTCAAGAAGAACAAAGTCTGTGACAATGGCCTCCTTCACCGAACAAACGGCCGCCCACAAAGCTGTATTTACACTTTTACCTTTTGATGTCCAAATATCCACATCAGAGCCATTTGATTTGTGAGTGTTTACACTGTACTGCAGGGGGGAGAATCGTTTTAGAGGGAATACTTAAACAGGAAAAACAGTCTGCACTACCCATCACACTCTGCTGACACTCTATGCATAGGATGGATGCAGTGGTTTGGCTTGGGTGTAGGGTTCACCGGCTCAGCCCTTCCTGCCTTTGTTGGTCTTTGTTTAGGGTGTTGCGCCTTCATCAACCAGGGGTGCCCTTGTCCGTGACCCTTGCTCTACAGGTCGGTCCTGAAAGATCAGACTTTACATTACACTTAAAGTCAGCTGAGGTTTGAGGTATTTATTTGTAAATTAAGCAGAACATGGAGGAAGATACTGTATGTAGGTGCTGAGTATTGTGGAAACTGGATGTTTTTTTGAACAGAAGGTTGAGGTGGCTGCAACCCTGAGGGTCTTTAGGATTAGGGTTGAAGGGGCAAGTCTAAACCTGTTCTCTTCCCTTCCATTCAAGTAGAAAGAAAGGTCAGGCTACTCCTGGAAAGACCGCAAACTTTACAACCCATGATCCAAAAATACAGGTATGATTGAACAAATCATCTAATTACAATTCACTTACGATGACTTAACCAAGTAGAAAGCTTTTTGGATTGTTGTCATGCTGAAACCTCCATAATTAAAGGGCAGGAGATCTTCCCCCTCACATTTGCGTGAGTGTGACTGCATGGGTCCATGCAGAGGGCAGGAGGCCGCTTGACAGCAAGATCAAGGTCAGAGATTTTGAGAAGGGAGAATAGAAAGATGGACACCAGGGCTCTTTTCAGGGATAATCTCTGCAACTAAAATGCGGAGTGACAAGCTTTCACGTGCCCAAAAGGCAAACAGCTCTCAGCATTCCAACATGGCAGACACATTGGTCTATTCAGAGCGAACGGCGACTCATCACCTCGCTCATCCGGACATGCGGGGGGGGGGGGGATTTAGGAGAAGAGCTGCAGGTTGAGAAGCCTCACCTGTCAGAGGTAGAAAAGCCCCTTTGGCCAGGAAACAAAGTGCATAACTAAATGTGACAGGACAGATGCTTCCTATAGGGTCTCAGCAGGAAAAATGCACCAAACCCTTATTTAAGATTACACACAACAACACATGCTTGCTTAGGTGATAATTTTCTGAAACTACCAAGCAAACATAAGCAGGAAACTTCCAGTAATTAACATAGGAACTGAATCTAAAACAGACCGAAGCATCTTGCTGATTCTTAATTTTGTTTTAACTTCCTTGCTGCAGAAACATATTAGCCTGCTTAATTTTTTGAATTATTAAGAAACTGCAGCTTTCTTTGGTGTATTATTTGTATTACCTCTACCAGGTTTAAATGAATGGCTAGACATTTTGAAAAATACACTTTTTGCTTTCTTGCTGGGAGTCAAAGCTATAGCAATAACCTGCTATTGGTATCAACATCCTATCTCACTTGAACTTGTTCTATGGCACTTATCCAGGTTGTTTTCTCCTGACTAGGGCCTTGCTTGTGTTGTATCTACTCTCAGATGTACGTCGCTTTGGACAATAGTGTCTGCAAAATGAAATTGTACAATTGTAGAATTGTAAAAAAAAAGGTTGACCAGTTTCACATCTGCATGGTAGATATGTAGCAAACAAATGAGCAGACAACACGTACACCAGTTGCTTGGTCTTCTTTGTGTTGCACTAAATCAGTTCCACCAGACATCCAGCTTACTGAAAAACAAGTCATTTCCTTCACTCATGCATCACTATTGCACTGCTTTATTTAAAAAAAAGACTTTTCTGTAGACAAATCAATCATAAAGTGACATAGTGCTTAAACACAGCCCACAATATCACTCATGATTGCATGATTATCTTCAATAAGATTGGAGATGTTGCATGCTTTAAGGGGAATCTTGAGCATGCTGTGGTTTATCTTTCAATCATGTGTGGTATTGTGGGCTATGTTTAAACAGTATGTCATTTTATGATTTATATGTTTTGAGAAAAGTCCTTGTGACTGAAACTTGTTAATAAATCAATGCAGAGGTGATACTTTTGTGCAGGAATTAACCTTGTGCCATAAATATGTAACAACAGCTAGCACCCCTTGAGCTTAGCTTAACATGAAGACTGGTGTATCTCTGTCTAAAGATAGAAAAGCCTACTTGCCCTTCTAAAACTCACTAATTAACATGTACACACTTACACGTACACAGACCAAGGTGTCACGTAGGCCAAACAAGAGCTCATCTTATCTCAACCAACTCTTGATGAAAAGTAAGGAAGCGTATGTCCCAGAATGTCAAGTTCTTGCAGTAAGAGCTGCAGGAACTTTACACAGATTGCAATTCAAAATCAACAAGCCGTGTATTCCCAAAATACGTTTTTGGCTGTTGTTTCCACGGCAATCAAGCTCTAGACTACTGTATTGTTCAAAGATGTCATTTGGCAGCAAGCCTGTAAATCATATTCTGCTTAGTGAAAAGTCGACAGCCCGCTGATTTTCTTTTCAGAAAATGAAGGAGAATCCAATTGTTTTTCGCCCCCCTCCCCCTCTCCCTCTGCGGCTATCAGCGGGTCTCTGGAGGAGTGCTGGTTTCCGTAAACGTGATGTGGAGATGTTTCCTGTGGCAGGTCTGTCTGCTGCTGATTAGAGCCCATCCATCAGCTGGACCTCCTTGGAGCAGAGAGGAGGGCACTGGTCAAATCTGTCGTCTAAGTTCAGACCAGCCTCAAATGTACCAAGGCTACCACAGATCCACGCCCTGCCCCTCCACCCTGGATGACATGGTCCGATAAACCCCTCAGTTGACACTTATTTCGGGCAAGATGATTCACTGGTTCAAAATTGGATGTCTGTATACATGAACACAATAAACAATATGGGAACACGAGCCAAGTACAATCTGACACACTTCCAAGTGACTCTTATCTCGTCTTTTGATCTGTATTTTCATCATCCTAACTAGTCAGCTTTGACCGATTTACAATTTCAAGCGGCTGCCGAGAGGATCACAGAGGTCAGTGGGGCTTTTGTTCCACTTTTGCAGACATGATCCTTCATCAGCTCTGGCCTTAAGACGCTGATTGCTCTGTGCAGCAGGGCAGTGGTTTTCCCCTCCCTATGGACCTTAATGCCACTCTTTAGTAAAGCACCCACAATAGCAGGATGACACCGGTCTAAATACGGGCTGTCGCGCCTGCCCCCTGCTGTGTCAAAGCATGTGCCTCCACAGTCCCCATCACTTTCTTTGGCCTCCAGTGTAAAGTGTAAACAGGAGGTAGTGGAGTATCCTCCCTGGCCAGGCAGAGGAAACCACACAGGGTCTGGAGACTGAACTCTCCTGTGGTCAGCTGGTCAACTGGGAGGCAGCGCTGCAAACTGTTGAGTCTAAGAAACTGTGCTACGCCTAAGGTCTATTGTGTTGGACATTCTTTGTGGATGGATTTCAAAAACAGCATGACCTTGCATGAGAATGAAATCTTCCCTTGTGTTGGCACACCTGAGGTGCCATTAATAAAAACAGGAGAAAACCCAGTGGGAATCAGTTCAGGGCATTAAAACATAAACAGGAAAGATTCCATTTAACAAATGGACACAAGAGCAGTAAACGCCTCAGCTGGTCAGACCATCATGTGTGCTGCTGTATCACAACTGGAGGAACCTCTGTAGAAAAAAAAACTCCCAGAGGTGATAAATTGTGCCTGCATGTGAAACAATGCTTTCCCTAGTCTTTCAGCACCGTATAAATCAGCAGATACTATTTTTATTAATGCAGACATACAGTAGGTTACTCACAGTAAAGCTGCATGACACCTCCTGTTTCAACACAAATTCCAACGACATAATTGACCACATAAGGAGAAGTAACTTAGTTAAATTTATGCCACACTTTGACTTCACACTCAATGACTTTTTAGGGCCCCTTCCAGGCATGCGTTTGTATGATGTAAAATTCCTCAGACGGCAGTAAGTGACGGAGCACCGTTGACCGTACTCACCTCAACCCATCAGGCCACTAAACCTGAGGCTGACTTAGACAATGCACAGGTCAACAGGTCTACACTGCAATCACTACAGGCTACAGATTCCATCACTCAGGTTTGACCTCTGACCTTTGAGGGACTGTCTAGATGGGATCAATAAAAAAAGGTGGAAACAGCAGCAATACATCAGTCAAAGGAGCAATTAAGTGGAAGATGTACAATTTCAAAGGGAAAAGAAACAAGACTAAGAATCGGCAAGTTAGCAGTTCTGCAAGACTGTTTGTTTGGTTCTCTGGGCACCACAAATTTCATGGTGATTCAATCTTTGCTGGTTTACTGAAAGCCAAAACCTTCAGCCTGCTGATGGTGATTAGGAAGAGGTCAGAATATAACAAATTCCTATTCTTGAATGGCCACATTTACATATCTCCATGGTGCTGCATCAGGTCTGGTTGCACTTTGCTGTCATTCTGTGATAGGGGGGGAAGTGCTCTCCTGTATTTACATTCCTTTAAACCAGTTACTTTTGTTATAGCTGGTGCTAAGTTCAGGATGCAGCAATGATGCCCCTGCAAAGTAAATATAAAGGAACTGAATTTGGTGGAACAATTGCACACAGTGTGTCTAACGCTGCCATTAAAATGGCTAATTCACAAAAAATCCAAATCATTGGCGGAATTTGAAATTTTCTGCTCGGAGGTTGTGGTGATTGTTTCCCATTGCAAAGGGGATTTTGAACACAATGAAACACAAATAGTGGATGAAAAGGTGAAGCTGGTTGAAAGGTGCAGCAGAAAAAACAGACTTATGCCTTATAAATGTAAATAACAATATATCAGCACCCTCAATACTTCTGTAAATAACACTATCATTCCTATTTAAATCTAAATTTATCTTTGATTCTTTGCACTACTACAGTTGTTTGCATTATTACAGTTATTTTTATTTTTAGTTACTTTATTTTACTGTATATTTATTGTTTACTGTGTATTTATAGTTGTTTTGTTGCAGGAACCCACCAGAACAAATTCCTCGTTTTGTGAGAACTATACCTGGCAATAAATTTGTTTCTAATTCTGATTCTGATTCTGAAGTCTACATTTGTTAAGTCAGACTATCAAAGTCATCATTTGTGAACTTTTGATGTCTTTACCAACTTCTATGCCAATCCACTGAGTAGATGACGAGGCATTTTACACGGTAAATTTTACACGAGTCTTTGACCTGCTGGTGACCTGCAGCTACAGGAAAAGTCTGGAGATCACTAAATCAATTTTTTCTGGCATCATAAATATCTGTACCAAATTTTTAGGCGATACATCTAATCGTTGTTGGGATATTTCAGTACAAAACGCAAATGTGAACTTTATGGCAAAGGAGAAGTCAGAGGATCCCCAAAGTGTGCAGGATTCATCTTCTGGAGACCGTGAATGTCCATACAACATTGTAGTCCATCCAATAGTTGTTGAGACATTTTGGTTAACTGACATTACATGATATCAGATTCCAGTCTTGGGTTAATCTCTATCTGCATGTGCACGAAAACCAGCCAGACTTACGTCACTATCTGGCTCGTGATTAGAGTTTATGTTCTGGCAGGACCACAAACAGAATATGGGTCAGAAGAGTGACCCAGCACACTGGATGAACTTGACCTCTTGGACCTGCACTAATGAAGCAGCACAAGACTGACAGCGGCTCTCAGAAAACATCTTGGCAGAGGAAAAGGGGACAGAGGAACTCAGGTCTTCCCAGCTGCACTGCTAAAGGGGGAAATGAGACGCAGGCTTGGAAAGATTTATCGGCTTCATAATAAATTTCACAGGAAGGATTACAGCATTACATTGTAAGTGTGGATATAGTGGAGGAGGAGCAGGGAGCACTTGGCGGCGACAGTTCTGTTAATAGCCTGGCCACCGTTGCTGTTATTGTTCAGGAGACACTATACCAAGCAGACTCCTCTTTAGATCAGATACAAGTCTCAAAGGCAGACACTGAGATTTCCTTTCTGCCATCCAGCTGCTGCCTGTCATTACTGAGAGCCTCTGAAGTTACAGCCAGCTGCCCTTGCAGATCAACCCGCTATACTCTAACTGCAGCCTTCCGTACAGCTTTTAATTGCATACAAATATTTGTGAACAAAAATTTTATATTAAAAATTGCTCCACAGTCTGTTTGGAGGGAGAAACAAAATGATGACAAATCTGACTTCACCAGAAAATACTGCGTCTTCCTGTTGACTCCTCTTCTCCATACATTTCTCCTTGCCATGCATAACTCTGAGGAGATTTTCCACATATCTCTCATTCCATTTCAGCGTCTATCTGACCTGCATGGTCTGTGGACAGACACACCAAATTCCACAGCTAACAAGCACCATGGGGCAGAAAAGGAGGGAGGCCCGCTGACTTTCCAGAGGAACATGCTATCAAGCAAAAATATCAGCAGCGTGCAATTAGCTACTGAGTTAGGTTGTTTGATCATAAAATGCAACAGATGCAAAGTTAATTTCTGCGATAAAACAGCTAATGCACATTCCACACCACGTGGAAATGTTGGACAACTTTGCAGCAACTCTAGATGCTAACTGTAATTTCGGTTAAATGACTCGGAATCACAAAACAAAATCTAGCATTAAAAGCTTCTAATTAAAGGGCCCCTCTGTTACGGTCCAACAGCACTGTACATGCACAGAATGCCCTCTTCTTTTCTTTTGTTGCTCAGGCGTGGGTTGTCAGATTGCATGTATTCTGGCTGTGTGAGAGGAAGGCAGGTTTGGTAAAAGCTGCAGAAGCCAGCAGTGTGACCTGACGCTGGCCCCTGCCCTACGCCCAATGGGAGTGAAGCTCTGTGGCAGGGCGCCATGGCTGACATGACAGCTCCTGCTGGGAGAGGAACAGACAAGGCACAGCTCACTTCTAATCCCCACCAGCCTGGGTTTTTTGCCAGGCTAGTACCTCGTCTGCGATGCTGCACAGAACCTTGACCAGAGGAAGAGCCCTGCTGAGCGTCGTGCAGAGAATATAGTGTGGTGAATGATGTATAGCCAGGGAAAAACGTCCGTGGAAGCACGGAGATATTTGCTCACGCTTTGCATGGGAGTCGGTAAATCGGTCATGTGTGCAAGACGCACATGCCGTGACATGCTTCAGATAGCATGCCATACACACAAAACTTAAGATGTTGCCTTTGGGGCACAATGCCCAAAGCAAATACTGCAGATCTCTGAAAAGTTGAAGAAACAAGGGCAAGGCATTGAGGGGCTCCCTGTAAGCAATTATCCTGGCATGCATACACACACTCATACAAAGACTACGGTCAGTCAGTGGTGAACGGCTTGACTCCTCAGGCTCTGCTTCTTCAAACACACCCTCTTCCTGTTTTCATAAGGAGAGAACAGGAGTAGCAATGGAGAGAAGGAGGAGAGACACAGCAGGGTGAAGGTGAGACTGAAGCATTATTACTCAACAGCCAGAGAGAGGACAGAAACCTGCACAGATCAATGTGTCTGGAGACGGCGGGATTATTAGAGCTATTGTTAATAGTCAGTCTATTGTTTCAGTAATTTTTAAAGCACGAATACCAAACATACTCTGTGGTCAGAAGATTTGTTGTTGCCTTGGTCATATAAACTCATTTTGATAAAGGATGAAATCTGCAAAGCTTTGAGATGACGATAGAAAGACAAAGATTGAGCCAAACTAAATATACTCTGGATCTGCTGATAACAGTTATGAGAGGTGAACATGAGCAGCTGGCTGTCAAATAAGTCGACATGAGTAGTGATAATGAGCACAACTGAGGGAAGGAATAAAGGAAAATCTAACACGACTAGTGTCAAAGATATAAAAAAGATGTTTGGCAAGGGGGGATTAAGTGATGCAAAAATATCTCAAGGATAAGAGGATGCAAGGGAAGGGATGAGTAAGGCAATTCAATGTGAGTGTGCACTGATAGGGGGACAGAGGTCATGAGCAAAACACACAACATAATGTCTGAGTAATGGTCCCAGTACACTCAAAGCCAAAACTTTGGATGCTTCAGCCTCATAGTTTTCCCACATAAAAGCGGAAAAGAAACAGAAACCAGTGGTGCCTTTAACCGCTGGCTTTTACCCACAGACGTAAGGCGTGCAGAGTGTATGCCAACAACATCAAGTATTTTACAAAGCAGGGGAAATACCGGGACATAATTGCACCAACATGAAAGGCTCTGTAAGTTGGAGTATTCGTATCAGAGGGGGTACAGTGTATGGTTTTTAATGCCCCACAGTGTAGGAAGTGAAATACATCAAAAGACTGTCACACTGCATCTCTGTTTTGCTAGCGTCTCGGGGAAAACTGTCCCTCTCTGACGAAGATTATTAGCTCCCCTCATAACAAAACAGTAGATTAGTCACGGTGTGAACCAGAAGATCCACAAAGTCTCTTCCTGAACCTTGAAAAGTGTCACTACTGTTTTCCCAGTTGTGTGTTGTGGGTACTTTTTCTCTCTCTTTTTTTTTTTTTTTACTGTGGGGGACATCCTGTCCATAGGAGGCTGCTGTAATGTAAAACTGTAAATTGAAGCTCCAAACATGGGAGTAATCAGCAGAGTACAGTACAGTATTCAGCAGTGTGAGAAACTGTACAGGCTGGTCAGGCTGCTCCTGTCGTCACACCGAGTGGATTCTATGGTAGTATGACTTCCTGAGGGGCCCCTGGATCCTCTGCAATCAGTCATAATCACACTTTCAGCCATGAGAGTTCAGCTCATATCTGAAAACGTGCCAGAGACGCACCATCAGGTCATATGATGCAGTTCAGGTGGAGATTTTACACACACAGCTCGCTAAAGGATTTCTGAGGAATTAGCCGAATAAACAGAGGGTTTCACACTTTCATCATCTCGAGCTGATCCTTTCACGAATGGAGCTGAATGGATGAAGTTGGGAGCAGGCAGCAGGGCTGGAATAAAGAGCCTGAGTGCATATTTCTTTTTCTACCCCCTGCACCTTGTGACTTTTTCACCTCCTCTCAGAGGTGAGCAGGGCCTCCTGGTCTGACCATAGCAACCTCTCCCATGACATCAGAGTGATATCTGAAGCATGCAGGCCTGGGGAGGAGAGAGGTGGAGCCCCAGCTGGACCACTTCCACCTCGCCATCTGGGTCCAGGCCGTGCTACAAAGAACTAACACACGTGTGCTGCAGCCACCCATGGATCCATCCAACCAACACTGGATTATTCATACTTGAATGAGCTACTGTATTTTACACATTGTGGCTCATGTATGACTTTAGAACAAGAGGTAACTGATGTGATTTTGCTAAACGGGGTCAGAGTTCATGTTGATGCAACTCTAAGTGGGATTTACAATAGTTAAAGGATGCTTAACTGTGGCCAATTTAGTAAATCCCCTCAAGTATCAGATAACACGTGGCTAAATATAATTGCTTTTTTTCTCTCTGAAGTGAATCTTTTGCAAGTGAACACAGCTAATGTGTCTGAAAATAGATTAGGCGAGAAGAAGAAGCTCTTGTCTACTGACTGTTTTCCATTTCATAGCTGATGAGTAATAGGGTGTAGCAAAATGCAGGAGTTTGGAAGATCTTTTTACTGCAGCATCAAGCCACTGTGCATAATTAAAAACCTGCTTTTGTTGACCTCTGTCTGAAAATAATGGCAAATAATCACTTCAGGGTATACTGTTTGCAATTAACAGCTTGCTTTCAGTATTGGCTCTGCACCACCAGTTCCATTAGTGGCCACTTGTGCTTCATCTTGTCTCAAAGGACCCTTTGCCATTAGACATCAGTGTTCCAACATAGCTTCTCTTGGGTGGCAAATTCTCTGTAAGATATAATTATTCACAGCAGGTCACGGTTAGTTTCATGCCTGTAAGATGCATGTCACCTGTTGTTCGCACAGCCAAACATCCCTACCAGGCCTGCTGTTCCCTCAACTCTTCCTGTGCTACGTCTTTGATCAATAATTCTGTGGCTACCCGTCAGCCACCAATATGTGCAGCAGAGAGGGGCCCATTGTCATGTAATTACAGGCCTACTACTCTATGACTGAGCCAGTGCCTGGGTGAGTGTGATTAAAAGTCAGCTGGCGCATGCTAGTGGTTCTTTCAACTGGAACCAACAGCTTGGAAACACAGCACAGCCAAACAAAGCTGTGTTCAGCACGCTCCGGCTGGGCCTGAGGTTTAAAATGTTATTGGTGGTGACGTTCCTCTCAGATGGGGGTTCACAGAAGTTGGAAGTAACGTGATCAAGCACCTAATTTGTGATGAAATTGAGAGCACCTGTGACATCTGGAAGAGCTGAAGCTGATCATAAGAGTTCATCTTGAGAGCGAGAGGAGCCAAACCTTAGGACAATAGCATCATGGGAGGGACAGTGGCCGGTGAGGACACGTGCAAAAAGCCAAGACCATTGTTTGATTGAATGAAGTAAAAGACGGAAAACATAACAGGATCCTGAGAACTCAGGTTAATATGCTTCCATGTCCATCTGGTTTTATGCCTCTGTACCGGTGATAGCCGTGGCCAGAGGCATTATATCTTCAAATTGTACGTCCATCCCGTTCTCATGAACTCAGCGACGGAATTTCTTGACATTTGGCAAAAACATTCACTTGGCCTTGAGGATGAACTAATTTGGTGGCTAAAGGTCAAATGTTCAGGCCACAATAGACATTTGTGGCTGTAACTCAAGAATTCATATGCTAATCATGACAAACTTTACACAAACATTCAAGGAGGATAAAATAACAAAGTGATGGCATTTTGCAATCTAAAAGTTCAAAGTTCAGCTTCAACGTGACATCATAATGTCCTGCAAAAGCCCTTTTCTGGCCATTATTCAGTGTCATAACTAAGAAACAGAAAGAGAGATTCTGATCACAGTTTTTATGATCAGATATTGAAATGGCGACACACCTTGAAACTGAGGAGATTGCACAGATCTTCAGTGCTGCCAGGTTGAATGTGTGTGTGTGACGCACATCAGTCTTTATACACAGATGAACAAATCCTCAATAACATCACCCACAAGCTTCCTGAAGAGCAGTTTTAAAACTCAGTGTGATGGGTCTGGCCACTGCCATCCGTTCCCGACTCTGTCTAACTGCTACATAATCCAAAAATGAGCAAAGAGTTGGAGTGTGAGTGGAGCTGAGGCGGGCCGTGCAAACATCATACCTGGAACTGCATTTGGACACATTTGGCACTTCCATGCAGGCTTCATCTGTGAAACCTGGAGTTTGCTGCTTGGTAAAGTGTCCACTTTTACAATGTGTGACCTCTTTGCATTCACATCCATATTTGAGGCATTGTCTCCTGTCCTGACAACTTTACTTAAAACTCAACAGCTATAACCCTAACTCTATTTCTAGTTACAGCATGTAAAAGGACCACTGCAGAATGCAAACATGCCACAAAGAGAAAACATGTGTTGAGAAGAGCATAAATAATTTCACAAACTATTGCAAAGAAAAAAAAAAACACAAAACAAGTGCAAAAAGAGACAAAATGACCACAAAGATACAAAACAACTACAAAGAGATGCAAAGTGACCAGAAAGACATACAGACCTTAAAGAGAAACAATTAACCAAACAGGAAAGCACAATGAACACAAATAAATGCAAAAGGACGGTCAAAGAGACATAGATGTTGAAAAGGGGACACAGAATGACTACACAAAGGTGCTAACCACATGTGTGTTGTTTGAAATTATTTTGTGACTTGTTCAGACTGGCCATCTTGCTGTTATGTAGAGTAAGTGGGGGGCCTTTTACTTGTCTGGAACCAGGGGCCCATTGTCTCATGTGTGGCAGCAGATATCAATAAAGTTTTATTTGATTTACAATGCTACAGCAGATCAGTGAACGATGGCCACCAAGACTTGAGCCTACATGTAGTCCACAGTAAAGGTACTGTACAGTAGTGGATGGAGGAGGACTTTTCCTGAGGGAACTCACAGGAACCACCTTCTTTATTATCTTTCCTGCTGTTATCGCTGGCAGCGCCTGCTTGCTCTCTACTTTCCTTTCTAATCTCCACGGCCAGTACGGCCTGCACGCTATCCCGACATAACTCCTCTTTCTCAGGGCCCCACTCTTGCATATATCTACCTTCCTGCGAGGCCAATCCTCTCACATTACACTGCAATTCTTTAAAAAGCATCACATAGAACAAATTAAGGACTTGGTGTGTTGAGAAAATGGAATCACTTTTGACCCCACTCAGTGAGCGAGGTAATAAAAGATATGCACCGTATCTGTTTAGTGCTCCTTATAATTGCAGTTAAATAAAAAGGTCAGACTCAATTAAACATCTCTGACTCGCTCATCTGTTTGTGTGTTTGTCCGTGATTTGAAATTAGTGATTTCCTCTCATCTGCAGCAATCATGTTCTTACATCTATCATGATCTGAGGCCCAGAGCAGATGTAAGTCTGGGGTTGAGTTTAGGTGACAACAGCACACACACGCAATCATGGCCGCAGCAAGATTTATGATATGGTATAATGAGTTCATATTAATGCATGAACAGAGCTGTAGCTGAAGCTCAAACTCCAGATGTGCTCTTATGTGGCTTCATTGACTCCAGTTACATTAAAGCCATTTTGTCCCATTAAGAGGTGGTTTATTTTCATTACAGGAAAGGTCAAAAGTCGCTAATGTATTGCATTAAAATTAAATTAAACCATACGTAAACTAAGATTTCCAGTCAGTAATTGCTGTATAGAAGGGGAAACAGACACCATAACTACACACAGGTTCACTAATTAAATAATTATTCAGGTATAATTGCTGTTTTTCTTTTGAAACATGATATGAAGCGCCTCCCTATGATGTTATATTATTGTGGTGACACTGCTCAACATGATGAGCTACAAACTTGTAATGTGCAGATTTGTGCCAATGTAAAAGCCAACACAACCCTTCAGTGAATAAAAGTGAGGCTAAACTGAAAGTCGGTGGATTTACTCTCTCTAAATCCCTGTAATTACTGTTTTTTGGCCCCGTTCTTCTCTGAGCCACCATCTCAACTGACTTTTGGTGCTACACAAAGAAGTCTGTGTTGCTTTAAGCGTGCACTTATGAGGATTCTGCTTGTATTTAGGATTTAGTCGAAAGACTGGAAATTGCCCTGCTGCTGAACCCTCCACTAATATCTTTATTTATACAGAGAACAAGTTGGCATAACAGATTTAATCAACAATCAATGCCTGTGAGTCATAATCGAGTATAAACTAACAATATTTTGCGACCACATCCAGCTCACTGGCTAAGAGCTGGAACCTGCAGTCCATAACAGCAGAGTTAACAAGTCCCACTGCTGTGCTCTGATCCTCCTCAGTCATACCTCGGCCTGGAGATGAAGGGGCTTTGTCCGTGCAGCTCTGAAGACACAACACCCTCTGTGCTGATATATGAGCTGCTGTTTCATCCCCACGGCTCATTGTAAATAACCGAAAAGCCTAACTCTAGCTCTTTCCATGGGAAACAAACCTGCTTTGTGTTCCTCAGTGTGTATATTTACCCTGCTCAAGCGCTATACGGCCGTCTTCCTCACAGCACTGGAATCCAGGGGTCCCGTCTATTCTGCTAAACGTCAAAAATTGCTGGTTAGGTTTATGGTTCTTGCTTTGTAACGCTCAGGTTTCTCCTCATCTGGACTACATAAGACATGAGCTGTGAGCGGGTATCTGTGGCTCCAGCTTGGGAATCTGTACTGTCTGATTTAGGACGAAGAACAGGTTTCAGAACTATTACAACACCTCCTTACATGCAGCATCTGTCCCTGCCGATTCACATGAAATTGATTCACCCATTCAATCCACCAACAGCAAAGTTACATCCATAAATGGTACATGGTTGCTCATTTATTATTGCTCTGATGAAGTGACACTGACGACACTGAATTACCAACTCCAGAAGCACTGACCTGTTTCTGGCTTATTTGAGAGGGAGAGAAACATCACACCATCACCATCATCTCCAGAAACCCATGTTTCCATGTTGATCATTGATCAAAATCAGTGATCCCCGACCACAGAATGTGCCATAGGACTGGAGAGCTCATTGAAAAATAGAAATCATATTTAAATTGTCTGGTCTTTATATTGTAACAAGTACATTTCTCCCACTAATCTGAATCAGCTGTTACCATAATAACACATAATGTGTTGCATTTGAGAGCGCATGAACACCAGTTATTAAGCTAGAAGAGAGGACAAAACCTGGTAGTAACCTCCAGGACTGCAAATTTAACTGAATGTGGAAATGCAAAAAAAAACTGCAGTTGAACTGACTCCAGAAGTGAATTAAACCACACAGACCTCCATGTTTAAATGACAGCAGAAATTGGCAGAAATAAACATGAGGCAAGCTGGTAAAAATAATGGTTTTGGTTTCTACCAGCTTCAAAACCCCTATTCAGGAAACCTATGGGTAACATCACAGAGGATTTGTCCATCTTTATGTATTAACAATGGTAGATACGATTACACAGGGTAGGACAAATGGCTGAAATTGTAGGGAAATTACTAATATTTACATTTAAGAATTTAAAATAATTCACTGATAATACACTGTTGCTCATAAAGTTGAAATATTGTTTGTTATCAGACACATTCCTCTTTTTATTTCTATTTATGCACATTATTATTTACATTATTCACTTCTGACCAGGTGCAATGATTACATACTGAGTCCTAGTTACCAAGGGGAAATTAATTGAAACAAAACCCTTAATCCTTAATCAATACCCTCAGTTTAGTTTAAGCCTGAATACACAAGTTGCAAAAGTGAATTGCGGTTGAATTTTTACTGTGATATGAATTGTATGTATGTTGTGATATCAATACAGTTTTGAGAAGATATACACTTTATCTATCAAGAATAAATCACATTGTCACAATCATTTCTTGAGAAGAGATTTAAAAAAATAAAAAATTCCAACTTTATGGGCAACAGTGTATATTGGTTGCTATCCATCCATACATTATCTATACCCTGCTTTATTCTCTGTAGGGTCGCAGGGGGGCTGAAGTCCATCCCAGCTGACTCAGGGTGAAGGCAGGGGACACCCTGGACAGGTCACCAGTCTATCACAGGGCTACAATTAGAGACAACCAAGCACACTCACATTCACACATACGGACAATTTAGAATCATCAGTTAACCTCAACATGTTTTTGGACTGTGGGAGGAAGCCGGAGAACCCAGAGAGAACCCACGCAATCACATGAATTTGCAAATGCAAACTCCCCACAGAAAGATCCCAGGCTGGGAAATGAACCCAGGTTGACATTTATTTTCTTTAAACAATCCATAAAAAAAATATTTTTGAAAATGATTTGAAAATTTTTACATTTTTATTTCTTAATATATGTGAAAAGGAAGAAGGGTCGGACATTTTACAGTTAAAAAAATAAAACAATAACAACAATAATAATAATAAAACACTCTTTAATACACTAAACTACAACTTAACTATATAATAGTAATATTGTCAACATATTTTTGTTATTCATGTACTTCAATTTCTTGCCATTTCTAATACTTTGTATTACTGGAACTCATCTGATAAGACTTTTGTGGTACGTCAGACAGTAAAAGCTGCTGATTTAACTTCTTCAACAAGAGGTTTAAAGACACTGCTGCCACAGAGGATTACGTAAAAGTGCCATTAATATCTGTTTCTTTGCAGCAGAAATGTCTGCAGCTCTGCAGTGTCCTGGCACAGTTTAGTTTGTTATCTGGCTCACAGCATCCCAGTCTGGAGGAGTGTCCTGCTGCCAGCCAAGCAGGAGACTCTTTCAACTAGTAGGATGATAAATCATCCAAATGGTGTGCTGAAATTCTACATTTTAATGTGCTGCTTAGGGTATATTTGCATTTTAGGTTGTGTACATGCATAATTCTTCTTAAAGCCTCTTGTATTCCTTCTTCATTTTTGCATCTTACATGTAAAGTTGCAACAGTCCTCCTCAGCTGAGGGAACTGCATCACATGGAGGATGAAGGATTCTGCAGCAGAAACTGCCTCATTACCTCTGGTCTCTTATGACCACAGTGCTTGTGCAATCACAGAATATTTGAACATTATCTGAACCACAAAGAGAGTTTGGAAGAACTACATTCAGAAGAAAACACTAAAACTACAATCTGCAATTCTCCTTGTAATTGCTTTTTACAATATGAAACAAATACAACAAGTGACTTTTTAATGTATTTTCAAACTGTGTAACATGTCTCATGTAAAGGAGAATGATCTCAATGAGTCAACCTGTTTGGATAAAAGATGAAATAAACTACGGAAGCTGTATGTGGGTTGATGGGTGTGTATTCAGAAATAAGGTTTGGGGATTTCCTCCAAAGTTCAACCATTCTGAAATACGTGTATTGATGGAACAGTAAGGTGTTTTGTTTTTTAGAAGAACCTTTTAACCATCAAACAAGTGTGTGTTTGCTTAAATCCTTTGGTGTTGATGTAGAACCATCAGTCCAGCTGAGAGTTGACAGTTTGGGTCATCAAAGAGACTTTACTGCTGCCACATCTTACAAAAACCCTAAACAATGGCAGGAAGGAGCCATAAGTCTTCAGGAGATGAGCCACACAAACATCTTCAGGCAGGATTCATTAGACTGGCGCTGAGGTTGGGGGGATCCATCCATTTCCTGTTTTTACCTCCCAGCTAAGCGATGACGAGTGCCTGCGTGTGCCAACACCACTAATGACTCAAAACTCATGTAGTGCTATTAACACAATCATTCAATACTCTATTATGCCCAGAATGGAAGTGAAGCAGACCACACATCCCTGGATTCAAACATGTGTATTGGCAACAACATCATCTCATCATTAGTGGTGACCAGAAATGATGCCAGTGACTGTGTGTCTCCAGCCTTGAACACAATGGTTTAAGAGCCTCACTAACACAGAGGACATCCTCCCCATATGGCTGAAAGAGCCTGGCTCCACTACTAATCTGCTCCCACTGTTTATAAAATAAACAGTCCCCTGAATGCGAACCTACAGCCTGCCCAGACCCCCCCACTCTTGCAGCCTCTACTCTGCATCTGGCTGACCTCTGACCTGCTCTGTTTGAACTGTGCATCCTGTCCAGTGCAATGCGAATACAGCATCATGGCAAAATCTGCACAGTAGGCATTTTTCATTCACTGGAGGAGGGGGGTTTACCAACACATCGTCGTGGAGGTGGCACATGTGGCAGCCGCCATCCCACATGTGAGCACACAAAGGGTTATAGCCTAAAACCGTGTCTATGAATCATATAAAGGCTTTGTAGTTAATGAAAAAAGAAAGATTCGACACCTTCTAATTACAAAATGTGTGCCACTTAAAGGCAATAGCATTACTTTTTCAAAACAAAGCTGTTCACGCAGACACCCCCACCCTCCTCTCTGGGAGCCCCGAGCCTGCTAGGCCCACTGGAGGTGGAATGAGACGAGATAAGCCCATGGTCGGCCTCCATCAACACATGAGGCTTTCCAAAGCGAGTAGAGTTACAGACAGGCCCTCCTCTGGGGCTCAGTGGGAGTGGAAGCGGGTTGGGACGGGGCTGCTCAGACACCGATAGGCTGGTAATCTGCCCCCAGCCGGCCTGCTGATGCCCACCATCTGTGTCTGTAACTCATCACCCACCGGCCAGGAGCCTCCGCAGGCACCCACATGAGTAAACAAACACCCAGAGAGGCATTTAACAGCTGATTCTCTACCTGGCTCTGTTAATTACTGATTATCAGTGCCACCCAAAAAGTACGGGGACAGGAGCCAGCAGAGAGGGGTAAGAGGGGATAAGAAGGAGCCAGCTGTGAATATGGGGCCCATTAGCTTCAGGTTGTTTCAGTGTCCTCATTACGTAGGGAATTTGTGTCAGACAAAACAGAAAAATAGCTCAATCAGGACACAAGGATGTGAAGAGAAAAAACCCTATTGTGACAGATTTAATTACCACCAGCAGGGAATGAAGACAGAGTCAAGTCAACAGACTCCAGGAGTGTCAGGAAAAATGTGGCTGCTGGTTATGCTTCATTTACTTGACAGATCCTCACAGTCATAATTGTGCATGCCTCTGGCACTACTGAGCCAGGGGATGCAGAGGGTTAAGAGGTCAGGAGGATGGTTGGGTGGATGGGTGGGGGGGCAACTGATGAAGATTAAATGAAACGCCTGAAACTCCTCGAGGAGTATGGCAGCCACACAGGTGTGCTGCACTTACCCCCATGTAACCCCCACACACCCATCGTTCGGAGCTAAAATGTCCTGTGGGCGTAGCAGCCAGCAGGTGATTAGCAGATACAATTACTATGCCTCACTTAGCTTTTTGCCATTCACCGACATGTTTGAATCTCACCTGACAGAGACAGGCTGGTTGCTCAATGTGATTTGAAGGCTGAATTCAATGACTAACTGCTTTAAAATCCTTACAGTGAGTTGGTGTTATTAAATTGGTAGGGTTTATGTTTTTCTTTTTGCATATGGGAGGGTTGTTTACACTTTATAGGCAGGGAAGGATCTATAACTTTTCACCGCCTCACAGTTGTATCTAATTTATTGTCCCTTCATGTATTCAACTTAAAATCAAAGTTGAGAATTTTTCTCAAATTCAAGTGGACTGTCTAAACTATGAGGGTCTTGTTTTTAAGGAAAGTCAAGCCCCCCTCCACCCCTCCCCACCTCAGTCATTTAAAAACAGTCCCTAATGCAGTGCAGTGCATCCACTGGGAGTAGCTGGAATGAGAACGGTGATGACATTTAAAGTACTTTGCTAAATGCACCCATGAGAGCTTTTGGTGTTTTTCTATGTTAAATTTACCATCTAAGTATTATCCATATCTGTAGCCATTTGCAGACCCTAAATGGAAGCAAAATCATACAATGGAAACAGCATAGGTGCCAAAACTACATTTCCAATGCAGACAGACTCTTGTGCTTCACATGATAGTTGAGCCTGCAGGCACAGTTCCAGACTTAAAACATTAACAGGCATTTATAACATTATTCAACATCAGTCTCTGTTGAGGATTGTCCAAAATAGCTCATAGGAGCCAAAGGATGGAAAATATTTACAAAACTATGTCTGGAAAATGAACTGTTATGCTTCCATCTATAAGAAACCTGCAGGGCCAGGGACCAGACTGCAGTATTCACAATATCTGCTCTGCACTGCAGGAATAAAGGGCAGGTAGAGATAATTTGTCCGAGGGGTCTGGATTTGGAAAGGAACACAGTCATTCATGCTAAGAGAGGAAGATAAAAGTGAGGGATTTTCCTTTGGCAGATGAACGCAGGATGTTCACACAGAAAGAACAACACAGGGATGATTCAATTATCCACCCTGGTCCTTGTACAGGGATCCATCCCCTTTATGCCTCCTGCACAGAGACTAATGTTTTCCCGTGGTGCAATAAATAACTTTTTATTCCCACTGCCGTGGAAAGTTCACCTGCACAGACGATCTCAGTGTCTGCCCTCATATTTGTTACTGCAGCCTTTTAATTTGACCTGAGCCAACCTGTCATGCTCCATCAAACGTGGGAATCGGATACCTCAGGAACACAGGCGCCTTTGCTTTGCATTATGCCCCACCACCACCACCACCTCTCTGTGCCTTAACACATTGAGCCTGGGAGCAGAGAGAAAGTCACCCGCATCACATGAATCAAGCACTGTGACAGGGGTCCGTTGGGTCGGGGATCACACGGAGGATCACAAGTCTCTCTTTTTACTGCTCCCTCTCCCATCTCTATTAGCTGGGGATGAGAGCGGCGGGATGGCTCTCCAAAGGCATATATTTCCGTTGATGAAGAGATAAATCAGATCATTTCTGGAGTAAGGAAGGGAGCACAGAGAGAGCCTTCTTGGTCATCCTCCTTTGAGATGTAAATGGCACGGTGGCACTGAAAGAGGGCCAGGTGTCCGATGCAAAGAGGGAAAGCGTGACGGTGCATGCATTCCTCAGGGACCTAGACCATTAACTGTTGCCGTGCCTCATGCAGGCAAACATCAGCAGATCCCATAATGGCCCATAATGGCCTCGGAGGATTGACACAATGAGTGAGTATGGCTCTTATCTACTCTCTTACATGTAAGATATTAGCCATGTCTTCATACACCTGCAGTGGCCATGACAAAATAAAAACACATCAAACAATTATTAAGACAGCAACAATTTCCAATTTACATCCAGCTTGCTGCCTTCTGTTTATCTCGACACTGAACTCGTTATGACCAGAGGTCAACAGCTGCAGCTCACACCTTGCTGGACGATTAGAAATGAGTTAGCAGGCTTACTGGGGTCATCAAGGCAGCAATTTGCAATGAACTCTTTTAAGCCCGAGGCAACAACTTCAAATATCCCACACCTCAAGGTGGAGAAAAGAGGCATTTGGCAGTTCAAACAGTGAATTAAGAAAAGAATAGCAACCTGTCATTAGTCTTAACGAGGAGAGGGAGCAGGAATGACCTCTTCAAGGGGGGAAGTCGTTCAAGCTGAAGATATAGCCTTAAAGGATAAAGGTCAAATATGCTGTAGATGCACTCCAACCGTGGCTTCATGCTCAGACAGATAGACACCAGACCACAGACTCCCAATTTGATAAGATTTTGTACCATGAAGTCCTATCTGACATGATAAAGTTGACATAGTGCAGAGTGACATTGTTATGGGAACACAAATTTATCATTGCAGTGTCTAAAGTCTGCAGTTATGCTATCAGTAATAAAATGTACTAATCTTAAGTGTTTAAAAGTCCACTTCTAAATCCTTTGAAACCTACAATGGGAACAACCACTTTAGCACACCATCCCAAACTCTTTAAAATGAACATTTGGACATCTAGTCCCTCTGAAATATGCTTATTCACTTTTTTTGTTTGTTGTTGCTACGTCATATGAGAAGATTGTAAGTAATTTGCTTGATCCAGTGGTTAGCTAGCTTACCCTACTACAAATACTGGAAACAATGGAAAATAGCTAGCCTAACTCAGTCTAAAGCTACCAAAAAACACCTAAGGGCAAGCCTGACGCGTCCGAATTAAACAAAATAATAGTCCTGAACACACCCACAGTTTTTGTACAAACAACAAGCAAGACATAGCATGTTATCAAGATTAGCATTCTCAGCTAAGCTAACTGGCTACTGGCTTCAGGTACATATGTGAGCGCGGTATCCATCTTCTCATAAAACAAAGTCAAAGTCAGGAAATATGTTTGTATTTGTGTGGATACAAGAATTTAAACTAGCAAACTAACAGAACAAATAAAATTTATTGAAATATACATATCTGCTTTATTGCCAAGTCGTATGAGAAACTGATAGCACTGCGCCCGTGCCTATATGCTATATATGTAGCTTAATCCAATTGCTGTTTAGCTTAGCGTGCAATAAATGGTGGGTAATGGCGACACAGATTGCTTGACTCAACCTAAAGGTGACAAAATACATCTGCCAACATCCGTAAAGCTCAAATATTAAAGCAAAGAAGTAGTCCTTCACACAACCCAGTTTTTTTGTAGACAACAAATTAAATATAATGCGTTTACTAAACTAGCATCCTAAGCTAAGCTGACTCGCTTCTGTTACATACTTAGTATAAGTTGTATCAATCCTTTCATCAAACTCTTGAAAAGCCTACAAATAAACAGATTTGCGTTGTTGTAAGAATTTATTTCAAGAAACTTAACAACAAATTAAATTTATGGAAAATATTTAATTGATATAAGGTATCAATCACCCAGAAAAACTAATTCAGCAGCCTTGACTTATGTTGGTGGGTAGATTTACCCATAAATATTGGACCTAAAAAACAAAACAAAAACAAAAATGTTAATGGGTTAAATGTCTTGGAAAATTTTATTCATAAGTATAGAGCTGTCACATCACTCTTAATTGTGGTATGTTGAAAAATTTAACAAAGAAAAGGCAGTTAATGTAACAGTTGGTTCAGGGTACATGTGCTGAAATATTCTTAAAATTATACAGTAATGAAGACATCTTGGGGCCCACAAGGACATTTGTTACAACACCGTTTCATTTCAAAGGGATGACTCTGGTGCTCTATCTGCTGGGGAACAAGCTACATTGCATCCAAACAGGTCGAAACAACCACATGATTACGACAATCAGATGGCAATCAAACACAGAAATGTTGTAAGTTGGCTTAAAACAAAATTTTATTTGTAACATTAAAACTGAAGCCCCCTGGTTGTCAAAACATCTCTTTTGTAACTCTAGTGTAAAAGGTAAAACAATACCAATCTGTCTTTAGAGCAAGAACACACATTTTTAGTGGCATAAGTTACCCCCAAATTCCAAATTAGCAAACTTTTTTTTTTCTTCTAGTGTTACAAATGCTGACCTAAAATATGCTGTCTGAAACTGGAAGTGATTTAGAGATGCCTGCAGCTTCTGTAACTGCTCAATAAAATATAGCATTATACATTGAAAAATAAATTTCATTACAAAACAAATTGTTATTTTTACATGTCATATCTACACAAAGAGCATTAAATTAAAATATAACAGAAGCGAAATGTGAGGTGTGTAATACAAGCAACTAAAAAAACCAAAAACAACTGCATACAGGTGAGTGCTTGTGAAATGTCATCCTTTAAACCCCATGTCTGTATATAACGGACCTACACATGCATTTTTAGCAGAGATTTGTTTATGTTAATTATACACACGAGCACATTTCATACGTGTGCGCATACGCTGTCAAAACTCCCTTTACCATTGTGGTGAAAGTTAATAAAAAACTGGACTGTCACAAAAAAAAGATTGTCTGGTTTTACAAAAAAGCCTCAACCCCTGTAACTCCCCATATTTCCCAAAGAAATGAGGCAGGCTCTCAGAGGAAAAATGCTACAAATATCCCAGTAAATCTTGAAATCCCGCGATCTGTCTTGACCGTACACACGGAATAAGTCTCGTCACAGGTAGCGGTCGTAGATCGTCTCAGAGCGACAGTCTTGATTTGCTTTGGAAGTTCTAGCAAAATATCTACACATATAAAAGAAAACAGACCCAGCGTCTCACTGGCTCCAAATGGACTTCAAGCAGTGCCAAGAGGAAGGTCAGCACCATTAGGTGATTAGCAATCACTCATTGTCCAAGAGTTGACAGGAAACCCATTCACAAATATGAACATTATGTAGATTTGTATTTGGCAAGAGACAGCTTTTAAAGTAATTAGCTTTTAGGAAGGCAGGAATGTGTCATACAGTGAGGAATGTCCAGTGTGCTCCTCTCTGCCGCCCAAGTAACATGAATTACTGCTGCTCTAAAGAGGCTGGAAGTGCCTGGCACAGTGAGAAACGTGGTTTATGCAGAGTTGAACCAGATCAATTGGACTGACTCTGAAAATAGTGACTGCTTGTGCACTAGCGGGGCATGCACAATCAACAAATCCAGGTTCAAGTTGATCTCTAAATAAATAGTGCTTGTAGAAAAAGACTTGAACACAATGCAGGGCGGCATAATTGCATAACTTCAAGATGATTCAAAATTAGGATTATAAAATATGATGCAGCTGTTTCCTGAATAGAAAAAAAATAAGATAAATCTCAGAATAATGCCTCCCAAACTTAGTCCGCTTGCTACGGTCAGACTTACTAACAGGAATGCTATAGGAGTCACAGCTAGAACCTGTGAGAGGTTGCCCTCTAGTGAACAAAACCCATACTGAACTATAATGGCTCCACATGTTGAGCTGCATAGAGTTTCTAACAGGAGTTGACATCCTTTCCTGCACTGTATTACTAATGAAGTCAATAGTGTTGGGTTTGAATGAAAACATATATAAAACCGCATAAGCTGTGGCACCTCAATATTCTTTAAGTCCCAAATAAACCTTCTGAAGAAAAAAGCTTGCTCCCAATAACTCAGCAACTTGTCTCCCTGGTGAACAGAATACTAAGACTTATGGTTTGAGTAAGAGCATCAAACATTTAGAGGAGGCAACATCTGCTTTGTGTTGACAAATGGCAAAAGCAACAAAGCAGTTTTACACTTAGCAATGATGCTTTAGTGTATGCTAACAATATCATAGGCAAAATGGTGTCTAAATGAATACAAAATAGTCCAATACAACAACAATAGTGATGCTGGCCAGTCGGAGACTTTGGCAAGGCTGGCTAGTTGTTGACTGGAGGTGCTGGTGCTTTGTTCACACACCCACAAACGCACACACACATACATACTGACTGCTATAGAGCTACAGGTATGTGTCCTGCTCTGTGCTGCTAAGGCTTTGTGTGGATCGCTGAAGAGTAGATTCTTTGGCAGGGGGAAGGTCTGTAGGAGGCTCTTTCTGCTGGTGAGGTGAGTCTGTTTCAGTTTGTGGCACAGGCTCCTGCATTGAGCTGCTGCTGTCTGGAGGTGGAGCAGGTGGATCTGAGGGTGGCGGGTCATTAGGAAGAGGGTAAGGATTAGGGATTTCCACGGCCGGCTGCGATTTCTTCACGCTGTTCTTCTTCTTCTTCTTGCTCTGCTTTTCCTCCTTGCCCTTGCCCTTCAGCTGCGAGGCTGGCTGAGATGCCTCAAGTACAATAGTGGGGTTCTGCTGCAGGTCCTGGCGCCTGGGTGGCTCAGCGAGCATGATGAGCTGAGCACCGTGCATCCTCGGAGGCGGTTTGAAATTCAGCTCTCCGCGGTTCTTCTTCCAGCGCTTGAGCTGGCTGTGATGCACTCTTTCCACGTCTCGTGCCGTCACCGGCACCTCAAGGATCTACAACAGGAAAAGATGTGTCACCAGGTCACAGCTGGACTCATACAGAGCATTATCAAAGGAATAGCCTATACTGGAAAATATGTTCCTTCCATGTTTGACCATTGTGCTAAAAATGTTAACTTTGTTAGTAAATGCCAAAGGGCTTTAGGCTGCTGTGGATGCACCGTCACCCACGATCCAGACAGCCCTTCATATGAGAGGGGGTATTGTTAGAGTAGACTGAGACTCACACAAAGCTTGATACAAGAACCAGACACTGGGCAGCCAGCACTCTGCTCAATTTGTCTGTGTTTTACTTTAAGTCACTCTATCAGACTCTCTGCTCTCCTCTTGGGATACAGCTATGAACACTTATTGCTCTCTCCAACTCCACATCCACAACACTCTCTACATCATTGCAAGATTATGTCAATGTAGTATGACTTCTTGTCATTAACACAGACTGATGTCATTAGAAAACTTTGTTTTTGTACATTGCAGCCAGCCATATACAATTCTATTTCTGTTCAAAAAGTACTGAAAAACAAACTACTGGATGCTAGATGGACTAGTTCTGTCAGGACAGACTATGCAGGGAGACATAAGGCTAAATGTTTTCTAAAATCCCCCAATAAAGTACAAAACAGGTGTCTTCTCGACACATTTTCTTACTAATTGACAACACTAACTGAATGAACCATAAAATCTTATTTTCGTACGTTTAGCTTGATTACAGAAATCAATCGCCACCTGCTCAAGTGTGACATTGTGATGGGAAGCATGTAATTGAATTTCCTTTCTGGGATAAATAAAGTATTTTTCATTTCATTTCATTTCATTTGGGCTGTGGTTACCCCAAGAAAAAGTAAAAGTAAAGGAAAATGTAAAGAAAATTAAACTCATATCAGATGTATTAAGCACCTTTATCCATTTGGCTCACTGCTATTTTGATAAAAAGGTTAAGTTTTAGTATATAGTCATCAAATTCAATTCTATCCCTTAATTGCAGATATACTGGCTGTAGAACAAAGGCCACAAACAACAATGTGACAGTTAGTACTTTGCTTAAGAAAAATTGAGCAGATTGGATATTTATCAACGTGTGACCAAGAGTTAACAGTAAAAATGGACGCATCTCTATTCAGCACACCACGCAGCTGCTCTCCTGCTCTTACCTCTCGGACGAGGAAGCCCTCCTGCATGTATCGAGGCTCTATGGCCCTGAGCAGCTCCATGGTCTCATACTGGCCCTGGCAGGCCTTCAGCTTCTCACGGGTCCCCAGCATGCACTTGAGAAGCACCAAACCCACACGAAAGATAATCTTCACTCCTGAAGCAGGGAGAAAAATTCTGTGGGTGAACTTGGGAGTGAAGATGTTTGAATGGATTGATTTTCCAGAACACCCAGGAAACATACATAACTATAAACTGCTTTTACCATCACAGAGGAACATGTCCCAGACACGCAGCACGGACGCCCAGGGCAGGGTCCTGGAGAAGGCACACATAAACCACTCAGTCATGTAGAGGATGGGGTCAATCTTGTGTTTCTCCAGATGCCTGAAGGCTAGCGGGGAGACGCGTCGCAGCAGAGCAAACAGGATCTCTCCATCTAACTGTATGGCTTCCTGAAAGAGATACAGGTAAAGCATTAACAGAGAAAATAAAAACCACTGTACTCTGCATTGTTTGGGCTGAAACCTAATACGCAAGCGGATGTTTATCCATTAAATTAAAGCAGTTCAAACGCATCATATTTCTGCAAATTGTTTCCCCACTGTGCATGATTAGCCTGTTTTAGTGACATCTTGTTTTGTAGCTCCACGTTATGTTTTTATGACAGAACATTTTATTAGAAAATCTTGTTCCCGTGTAAATCAAATTTATAATACAAAAGCAATAATGTTGAACAGTGACCAAGAGGCCAAATTAATTATCCAAAATTGTTTACTCATGTTGTTGGCCAAGGAAGTAAGCCAATGTTAAATCATAGTTTGACAAGACTGACAACACCCCACCGGTTTCATCAGAAAGCTCTAACCACAGAATCCCAGACACTGCCAGACACTCCGAGGGCAACAAAAACGCATTCCAGTGTTACTGTAATCACACTGAAAGCCCAGTTAGTGCAGATAATAGTCCTTGTAACAGAGGACTCAGATGAAGTTGTTGTGCAAATTTCCCTGCTCTGGCACGCCCTCAGGCAGTCTAAGCATGCTCATCAAATGAGAAAGGACGGTTACGTCACTCGATATGCGCACAGCACTAAACTGGCGTTCCTAACAAAATCTGAGTGAGTGTTTAGTGGTAAACAAGCAGACAGTAATAAGCTGTGCACGAATTAAACTGCGTCACCTTCTGTATTACTACAGTTTGTTTACAAATACATAAATTTTACGCTGGTTAAACAACAGTCTACAAATATGAGTCATTAATAACAGACTTTTGCAGTAGTCGCAGTGTTTTGTTACAACCTTCATCTCTAGTTTAATCGCAGCACTTACATTCGGTCCTCTACATAATTCCAAGTAGACTACCCAGTAATGTAAACTTTGATGTTAGTTGCGTGCTGCTTTAACGGCTCCTTTTGGCAATTAAACACAACACATGCGGTGGATTCCCTGTGTGATTGAGAGCACCCTCTTGTGGACAAAGGGAGGACTGCTGGTGAAACTGTGCAGCTTATAGTTTCCAGCAGAAATTGCTATTATTGTGCTACTTTGATGATTTTTTTCAGTCAGAGGAGTTTTCACTCATTACACTTATTTTTTTTTTGCTTATAAATCCCCAGATGAACAAAACTTTACAAACTGACAAAGGCCGCCTATTCACACTGGAAAGACAGTTAATATACATTGCTGACTGAACTCCTGGATTGCTGCAGTTTTTTTCCAGACAGAGGACTTGTGAACGCCAGCATCCCTACAAATATTTTTCAGCATTATATTCTCTCTGCATTTCCAACACCTGCTGATGTCATGTGCATGCTGTCATGTGTTTCAGTCTCACCAGGCCAGGACTGTAGTAGCCAGGAAGATACTTCTCACAGATTTGGACCAGCCCCCAGAAAGCATCCTGTGGAAACAAATACAGATGATGGAAGGAAACTCACAGTTCATTTCACAAGGCATTTCTCTGTTCCCATGGAAGTCAGAAACTGTGGCAATTACAATAAACAAGCAAACAAAAAAAGAATGTAAAATACAGGTACGTATTTTAATTCTGAGATCATTTATCTGTCAATGTAGTTCGTTTGGATTTGAAACATGAATACAATGACGAGCCTTATGAGAAAAGTCACATATCAGAAGTGACAGATCAGCGGTTGACGCGTATAAACCCACATGACAGACGGGTATGCTAAACTGAATGAGTGGAATTCATGACCGCATCAGGAGAAAGTCTCTGACGACAGATTGAAATGCAATGATAACAACATAATGACTTCCTGTGTAAGTTTATAGGGCTCTGCTAGCTATACTATTGCGAGTGTTTACGAGTTCAGATACCTTAAACCCTTGTAAAGTCCCATTAGCTGCTATCATAATGTTCTAACAGTTCATGTATTATTCATTCCCTGGAATAGCTCTAGGGATTTATCTACAGATTACATCATCTGCACATTGTGTCTCTGTGCTGTACATCTTATAAATAGACTTATCCAAGGTCACAAATTAAAGCTGAACATCACAAAAACAAGAGAAACAGCACGTGAATTCTATTTTTATAGAGAATTCCAGTTTTAAAGACCAAAACAATAAGCTTGCGGAACAGCACGTGCACCCCAAACAGGTCAGTTTATATGATGTGTGAGGGCATGGTAGACAGAGAGCATGTCGTACCTCAGCAGGCATGTGCATAAGCAGCACAGCAGCAATGGGAGCCTGGGCCTGGCAGTATCCCTCCTCTGGTCTGTAGAGAGTGTAGGCCTTAAGAACACGGAACAGGTCCTGCTGCCTGCAGAGGGTCAAAACATAGACACACACAACATGTAGACAAATGAAATGTCAAACGAGACACGGTCATCAGTGTTTAATGTCAGAGAAAGTCGGACAGCTTACCCGTGTCCTCCCCGTGACACAAACATCTCATGAAATGGAAACTGTCGATGGAGGTCTTTCTCGATCACATCAATCCATTTGGGGTCCCCTGGCTGCTTATCCAGCTCCTGACAAAACACATGGAGGACATGTGAGATCTCAATTTTTATGTAGTAACAGAATTGAGGGTGATGTTCTTTTAGATGGAAAGAATTCAAGGTGGATATTTTACAAGAGTTAATGATGAAATGAAAACTTCTTGGTTTGAACGATTTTGTAAAATCTGTATTAAATTACACTAAAGAGTAGAATGAAAATCAAAGTTGTATTAAGAATTAAGTTTATTTTACATTGCAAAGTGACTGAACGAAATGTGAACTTGCTCCAAAACATCAGTGTTCTCAACCAAAGAGGTAGCACTGATGCATGAGCAGTTTCAGTCATGATTTCAGATGAAACTTAAAAGTGAAATGAGCCCAAAGTGCAGAATAAAAAGATCTAGAAGGAGGAAGCGAAAGAGGAAGATGCCTGACCTGAAACTTTCCTTGGTTCTGCTCTTTCTTCACCTTCCCCCCTGACAGGTAGAGCCACGCACGGCCTCGGAGGGCAGGAGGAATTCCTTTCTGGCATCGCAGCCTCACCTGAGCCACAGCAGAACAAGGATTCAACAAACACATCAAGGAAATAAGTGTAACGGTGGCTTAAAAACAAAAAACAAAAAACAAACAAACAAACAAACAAACAAATAAACAAAAAAAGGCATTATGTACTCTGGCATGTACAGTCAGTGCTTTAAAGTCATGGACCTGCTACTTGGTATTGGTTCCTTTTCTCGAACCCAAGTGTTAGTTAGTTATCTAGTTCAAAATGCTGGCTAACAGGACGTGTTGACATTTATCAGTGTATTAGCCTATAAGTTCTTGCATTCCACACAGTTTTTTAAACATTGTAAGTACAAGAGAATGGACTGAGAGATATTGCAATCTGACTTGAGATCTAATATTAAGTCAAGCTCCAGTTGATTATTCACTGTGGAATAATTTGAAACATGTGATAGAACACGAGATACTATGCAAAGCGTGACTGTCACACGAGGATGGTATGAAATTTGTTAAACCATTAACTTGACAGTTTAAACCTTGGATCAGACGTGCTGCACAACATACATGCTAAACTGCAGTGTTTGCAAATCACTAATTGCATTGTTTCAAATCGTAATTTCAATTCGACATCAATTACTTGTTCATCCCTGCTAAATGCTGCATCATTTAAATAAACAACATCCACAGTTACTCTAGAAAAGTACTTTTTTCTTTGCTCGTCACCGAATCTGGAACAGAAATTTAGTGACCTTTATGTGCCCAAACAGTACAGCATGTAGTTACAGTGTACAGAAGTATGCAACTTAAACACCACCTTGACAAAACTAAAATATGATTCAAGCGATGTCTCCAAGCAGACCAGCTATAATCTTTCATGAAGAGTCACAAGACACTGTTGACCCAACTGATTGGTTAACCTGAAATACACATGAGTGTTCCAAGATGTCACAGACAGTGATGCTGGTTTTACTTGCATTTCCATTTCTGGGCACTTTTGTTTTTTTCTAATATGAAGCTGGCTCACATCCCCAAGGAGAGAGCAGTTCTTACTGTACACCTACTATTAATCAAAAGAGCACAATACGGGATTAGAAACTCTGACCTTCACTGCACAACCTTAAAGCCTGGCTGCACTGACAACTGTTTGCTACTAAATCTGCTGTCATGAGGAAGAAAAACTGATGACATAACACCCATTTTGGCCTCTCCTCGCTGGCTACCACTGCAAACTAGAGCTGATTTTAAGGTCTTTTTAGTATAAGGCCTTGCACAGCCTTGCTTGTCTGAGCTATTTATACTACACACATCAACTCTCTCTACGTTGGTCTCCTGGTCATTCCATTAGTTAACAAAAAAATTGATTGGTTTGAAAGCATTTGCTGACGGTGTGCTTGTTCTCTGGAATGACCTTCCATTACATATAAAAAAAGGCACGCTCAGTTGAAGCCTTTAAATCAAGACAGAAACCTTCCATTGAACAGGCAATCTAGGTTACTGAGTTTGTAGTGTGGTTGCTTTAATTTTAGTTTGTATTTATTTGCTTGCCATTTTGTCCCTGAAGTGTATAGGATCTATTGCATGGCGATTTTGCACTTTAAAAAACACTGACTGACTGATAAATGGGGTGTTGTTCACTCTCAAAAGCTGTCTTGCACCGACGAACATCAACAGTTTACACTCATAGCACCTTCAATACACAGCTGTCTCACAGGAAGTCAATAGAACCCCGCCCTGAATCTGAGACTGTCAATTTGTCACATGGTACGTGGGGTGATAGAGCGATGGGTTGTGTCCAGGCTTGCTGCTGACTCATGGAAATGAGGTGAAGTCGCAGCGCTGTGCTGAATCGCTGAGAGCGTTTCACACAGAACCAGCTAGACAAGTGGAGCTGCAAACAATGCGTCCATAAAGTCTTGTCCTTGTGCAATCAAATACTTGAGCAATGCCCTTTACATTGTTTTATCATGTGCTTAAACCTACTCAGGAGTAGAAAGCTGCTTCCCGGAGGCAATGAGATAAAGTGAATGTGCCAGCTTCAGAAAGCCTTGAGAAAAACCAATTCAGATTAAGCAAACTCCGCATGCAAAGGCGTACAAACAAGCCACGTGACGTTTAGTGTTATTGAGTTAACAGTTGGCACTTACCTTATTAAATCTCTTGATCATCCACTTGTCCCAGTGGCTGAGCATGTCCAGCCACTTCACCTCTCTTTGCCTGAGCACCTCTGGAGGCACGTCCTGAGCTCTAAGGATACAACAGAGAAAACATGAGAAAGGTACATTTTGCACAAGAAATCACAATTAAACCTAATGAGACTAAACAACATAGGTAAATCCTTACTCAGTTCTGCAAAGGGAGCATGGACCAGATGAAAAAAGTTCTGAAATAAGCCTCCAAATGAGATAGGCAACAAAGACGGTTCAGGGTGGTGGTGGGCTCTTTTCTTTTACCAGTGCGCAACAAATACATCAACACATCCTCAGAAAGGCAGTTTATCTTTCTGCAAGCGCCATAAGATCCGTGTGTGTGGCCATCGCTCACTTGCAGTCAGTAAACTGTGCAATGATTCAAAAATAGTAACGACCAGACTTGTTTTGAATAGACTGTAAAAGAAAACCAACTCCGATGTAGCTCATTTAATGACAAAGCTTGTTTGACCTCATATAGCTGCAGTCAGGATTTGTCTGCTTTGTTACGTAATTTAACATCAAGATGCTTTCAGGCAAGGAAAACGAAGGAGTTCGCAGTATATTCTTAAACAGAAAATGTTGGCAATTCTAACCTACATTATGGATGAGGTCAGATGCTTTACTAAAGTATGTAATTATCTCATCGGCACAAGCCTGTAATTGCAGGGCTGCAGCGTCTTCAAAGAGATTGGTATTTTTATTTTGGGGCAACCCTCTTTCAGTTAGAGGTGTAGGCTATATGTTGCAGATCAGTGCAACAAGATGTTATACTTCAGCCTCCACAGCCCTTAGATAAGTTACTTTCATTGGCAAACAGTGGAAGTTAAAGCCTGAGGTTGTGACTATAAAACGGAGCCAAAAGAGGCCCTCTAGTAAAGAGGCACCAGAGCTGCGGCTCCAAGTCTGCCAAAACTCCAGAAAACAGGAAACTCCTAGCCAGCCGGTGCTTGGCACAACTTTCACCCACTCCTTCGCTATTTCAGTGCTGTCATTTAGGGTTTTGGCCCCCAGTAAAAGGCGAGGAAAGAAAAGCCTTAGAAAAAAAAAAAAACACTGTATCTTGTCTTAAAGGCCATGAATAAATTCATTCAAAAGCAGACAGTCAGAGCTGCTCTTTCAGCTTTCCACAAAAAAAAGTCTGTGGTAAATGATATCGAAAACAGAAAATGGCACAACATTACATGACACAATGCTTCTTGTTATGAGTTCATCTGCATGCTTTGGTATTTGCCATGCTGAGAGGCAAACCGTGGGCATAAATAACATTGTGCCACGCAGCTGGTTTGGAAGCTCTGTGTTGTTCACAGGGAGCCAGACAACAACACACCACCACAACTGGAGATGTGTAATCATAACCAGATTCACTGCTGCACTCTAACCCTGCTCTCAGCTTTGGCTAAAAGGGGACTATAAAATGTACCACCCGTATTTCAGTTAGAAAAAAAAAAACATCACAGTCGAGACCGACAGGAATGAATCAGTGGAAGAGTCGAAACAAACTTACGACGCCTCCGAGTACTGCTGTGCCCCGCCAATAAATCCATATTTATCGGTTTGTCTGTCGCTGGTGAAGCCGTTGATCTCTGAGTCGGATCCCAGAGAGCTTTCATCGTCGATGTGGCTGCTGCTGATGGTCCTGATACTCCTGGTGTCCACCGATTGACGGCCGTTCTCTATTTTGGCCATGGTAGCGAGAGAGCTAGCTGGCTAGCCAGGTTAGCTAATGTCAGCGAGCTTGTTGACAGCCCTGAGTCAAATCTGCTCCTCTGCATATGTTGTCGAATCAAACTGCATCGACGCCATGATTTCTCGAAGTGAGTTAAATTTTCCGACAACTACTCCGTCTGTAAATATTAACCAACACCGACGTTACGCTACAACTATCGGGACACATCAAACAGAGTGCACGTTAGCTCGTTAGATAGCTTAACTTTCTTCGATTTAACATTAGCAAGCTAATGGTAAGTTGCTAACGTAAAGTTAGCCTTAACTGTCCGTGCCAACACAAACCCAAAACTATTTTTCTGTTGACCCTACCTTAAATAAACTGACGCCACATTGTCATTTCGTTATTTTTTTTAAAGTTAGCCACTTACTAACTATAGCAGCTGGTTAGCAGACTGGTTTAATATGTCCTCAGTTAACAGTGGCTTAGTGCTGTCCTGTCATCCCGAGTGTGCTGGACAGATTTCTGCCTCGACCAGCAATCCTGCCTCCCTGTCCTAGGTTGGTTTTAATGTTAATAGCGACCTCTAGTGGCTGCTGTGGAAGTAGGAAGTGAATCCAGCACCACCATCACGGTCTCTGCTCGACCTGCTGTCTATAAACGCCTTCTTTTTGCTCTCTTGGTCATTTGTGTATCAGTGGCCTGCATTAGTCCATGTAACTTTGGCTAATACCATTATAATTAACCACTTACTAACTTTATAAATCATTGTCAAACAACAAAAGCAGATTCTGTTTTTCTTTTTTACATTTCTTTATTTAAATGAATAACCCTCATGGGGCTCTACATGTTCTTACAAGTTTCCATTTACTGTGTATCATCATTAACAAATCAAGAGTTGAACCAATAGTGTGAAAACATGCCTGCCACGAAGTTTATATTTTATTTAACATTTAACAACATACTATTCACACAAAACTGTATGAAAAATGCATTACAGTTACTTAAAATTACCATTTAAAGAAAATGACATGACATGACATGACATGACTTGAGTGACCAACACTTCCACTTTTTCTTTATGTGGCACGGCTCACTTCTTTCTTCCACCTCTCTCCTTCAGTGCCAGATGAATAATTGAGCCATTGCTCATGTTGTAGTAAGCCAGGGAATTGGAATCCTTGATGAAAATGCCCTAAAAAGGAACAAAAAACACAGTGTTTATTTTATTAGTCATTACATGAATGCAGATGAGATTAAATGTTCTAACAGGGATAAAAGGAAAGTTTACCTCATACTGTAACTTCTGTTTTCCTGCTGGCATGCCTGTAGCTTCATGGATTTTGACTTTAATAACAGACACCTGAGGAGACATTGCATTTGCACATTAATAAGCATACAGTGGGCATGCTTAGTTATGTTCCGTTAAACTGAGAGACACTCTACAATGACATTTGCATACCTGGTCTGTGAGGGGGACAGTGAAATTCAGCACTTGGCCATTCAGCTTCCATTCGGTCTTGTCCTGCATGTTGGGGACCTGTACTTTAACTGCCACCGGACCCTGGAGACACGAATAAATAAATATATTTTAGGATAAAAAGAGAGGAGGAAAAAAAAAAAAAAGAAAACAAGTCCGGACTCGAGTGTAGACAAGACAGAGCAATGTAGGATAAAAAGATGTGTTACAGGCCAATCAGTGATCTGGCCATTTTTATTACAACTACATGTCCATATATTACTAATTTACTAATAGAGGCCTAATATACAAATATTGATATTTACAAAGTATTAGTTTGTCTTTGTAGTTGATATATCAGATGATCTGTAAATGAATTTGGGAGTGATAGAAGGTTCAATTCTGTATTTGGGCATTTGTCTGCATGCAGGCTGTTCCTTAATATAGGGAATGAAACAGTAGAACTGTTTGTGCTATTCAAACGCAATGCAGCATATTTCAAATACATTACTGCTCCAACAAACCTTGTTTCTTCGAAGGAATTCCTCCTCTGGAATAAGGTTGTCCTCTGTCTTCATCTTCTTGCTGACTGGTTCATCCTCATGAGGTGGGGGTGGGTGCGAAGGTGGTGCTGGAGCAGAGCTTGGTGGTTGTGGTACTGGAGGAGCAGGGACAAAGGCTGGAAAAAGAAATAGGACATTGTAAATTTTAAATCACAAAAGGCTCTCTGAGAAAGATTCAGTTACCAAATTGACACGAGACAACTATTCATTTTTAGAATTTTTAGCATTTGTTTGTAATCCTTGATCTTACCAGCTGGAACAACCATGGGCGGTGGTCTGGGGGCCATGATGTGAGGTGCTGATGGCGGCATGGGAACCACGTTGATGCGGGGAGCAGGAATCATGGGAGGCATCTGTGTTATAACTTGGCCTGGTGCAAGGCGCACCACAGGAGCCACAGGCGGCCTTGGAATTACAGGGACAGCAGACAGCAGAGTGGTGCGCACTGGAGGTGCCACCTGTTGAACAACCACATTAGTGGATTATGAGTTACATATCCGTCATTAAAAATATTAAGAATACGTATGTATTTTTAAAGGTAACAACGTACAGCGGAGGGTGGGCGAGGCACAGCAGAGACAGGAGGACTAGGTTTAGGCAAACTGGCTGCAGAGGAGGGGATGGGGGGCTGGTGATGAATTTCACTTGGCTTGCTTGGACCAATTTTCTCCTTGGTGTCATCCTCTCCCACCAGTCCTTTGGCCTTGTGAATGGCTTCAATCTGCTCTTGTAGGGTGATGTTGGCCTGTGCCGCTTGCTGTGTACGAGCCATGCTTCCAGAGTGGCCATCCCAGGTAACCTGGTAGGGGCAGAAAAACACAAAAGTTATCAATACAAAATAAACTAAGTTTCATACAATCTTTGAGGATAATGACTGTTCAGACTCAACTTTATTCATCTCAGATCCTTTTAACCAAAGCTGTGTAGTACAAAC
Source organism: Stegastes partitus (assembly GCF_000690725.1). Taxonomy (NCBI): domain Eukaryota; kingdom Metazoa; phylum Chordata; class Actinopteri; family Pomacentridae; genus Stegastes; species Stegastes partitus. Next base: position 89,578 of record NW_007577775.1, read on the forward strand.
CCACAAATGTTCTCACCTTCTCCTCTGGCTTCTGGATTTCTTCTTCACCAATCTTCTTACCGATGGCTGTCTCTTCCACACCAAAGATATCGGTACGCCTCTCAGCCAGTTGTTTCAAACTGCTCTCGATATCCAAACCAGGAGCATAGACTTCATCCTCTGTCTGTCTCTCTCGGATGCTGCGGTCTCTTTGTTCCAACCAGCGTGGATCCAGCAGACCGATACGCATGTGCTCCTGCATCTTACTTGCTGGAATCTTCTCACCAGTAATTGGTGAGATGAGATATTCATCTGGAGCTGCGATTGAAGGCTGAGGCTTGGAGGCTATGGGGAACATGTAGCATGAGATTAGCACACACTGTACACAGTAGTTGGTTGTTACTGACTTGGTATTCTCTCATCTATAGGAGCAACTTACCTTTGGGATCGTAGTCTTTGCGAATAATAACCTGGTCTGGAGTTGGGGGCAGTGGGGGTGGCATGGGGTTGTCTGGTGGCAGTGGAGCCTTCATGCCATCATCGTCATCATCAGATCCCTGAAGACAGTAGGAGGGGAAGAATTATATATTGCTACCAGCACTTACCATTATCTTACCAGTTTACTCCTTTTCAAGAAAAGAGTCAGAAAACATGCCTTGTTGAGTTAAATGTAAAATTAATATAAACAAACCAATAATATCCCTGTTACTTTGATGGGTAGTTTACAGTGCATAGTAATGAAGTATCCAATCAGTTCTTACCTCATCCATATCCTGCACCTGTGTGTCTTGATCAGGCTGTGAGGGGTGCCCTTCACCTCGATCCTCCCGCTCGTCGTCGTCATCCTCACTCTCAACCTCCATCTCCACTTCCTCACTCTCTCCATACTTCTCGTAGCGCTCTTGAATCAAAATGCGAGCACCAAGCTCCTCTGGTGTGGTAGGTGGGGGGAAGTGGCCTAGGAAAGAAAATACCAGTTAGGATACAACACTGTAGCTACATTTAGAGGCTTACATGCTTAAAGATTAAAGTTACTGTGGTTATATTACCTTGTTCATTTGGCTGGAAATCCACCGTCTCAACCACTACAAAGTCATGCCAGTCGATTTGGGCATATGCCACTCGTTCCTTCTCTCTTTCTTCCTCCTCCTTCTTTCTCTCACGCTCCTGGAACTTTGCCCACTCAACACGGTACCTCACCTGACGGTTGTGTAATAAAACAGCTGATTAACATGGGCAACATGCTATTAAAAGCTTACTCTGAAAAACAGTGAGTGTTTTAAGAGATTACCTGGTCCATAACCTCTCTCGGGTTCTCAGCCTCTTTCTTGAGTTTGGTCAGTAGGCCTTTGGGTGGGATCAGAATCTAAAGGTTGAGAAACAAGAGCAAAATACAATTTAGCATCACCACCAAAACAAAGAATACCAATAATATCAAGAAGGCACAATCTGTTGAGTTACCTTAGTGTACTGCTCAACCAGTTTGGTGAAGTAGTTGAAGAGGCTGTGCTGTGGCCGCAAAAAGTCAAACTGGTAGTTCCTCTGTTCTTTCTGCATGAGTTGAGTGAGAAACTGACGGCCATTGCGGGCAACAAACTGGGCAGTCAGCTTGACAACATCCAGATCAAAAGCTGAGATTGATGGAGGATCTGCAATGAACTCAAACTCAGGTGGTGGTTCTTTGGGCACCACTGTCTCCTGAATCACCTGGGACTGGACCTATTGATGGACATAAAGTATCATTTAGTTAGGAAAAAAATACCAAGTGTGAGCCATGACAAAAAAAAAAATAAAGTAAGAGCAGACTGAAATACAATGTCTTACTTTCTGAGGAAGCTGCTGGGACTGCTGCATGGCCTGTTGCATAACCTTAGGCACAGCTGCAGATGGTTCTTGTGCTTTCCCCTCCTTAAATTCATTGACTTTGTGACGGTAGTAGGCATGGTAGGGGTCATTGGGGTTAAGGAAATTAAACTTTGGATTGTTGATCTCATTCTGACGGATTCTTGCTTCAAACTCAGGCCCATTCCTGTGAAATGACAAGAAATGAGTAACATCAAGGGCTGCAACTAATGGTTGTTTCCATTGTCAGTTAATCTGACAATTATATCCTCAAATAAGTGACTAGTTGTTCAGTCTAAAAAATGTCAATCTGTGTTCCCAAAGTCCAAAATAACACCCTCAAATGTCATGTTTTGTCTACAACCCAAACATATTTAGTTTACAGTCATAGGACAGTAGAAACCACAAACCATTCAAATGTTAAAAAGCCAGAATCAAGGAATTTATACTTTTTCTCTTGTAAAATTTTTCAAACTGATTGATGAAATTTTAAAATAGTTGTAGACTGATTTGATACAAGACAGCTTTAAGAACCACCAATTGATAGTGTCAGTTCTAGTTATATTATAGACAAAAAATCCAGGTACGATTGCAGCAGTGTATAATTGACAAATATGCTGTAACCAACCTGGCAACAAAGCTGGCTGTCTTGTCGACAATGTTTCGGACCTCTGGAGGTGGATATATGATGCCAACAATGGGTTTAGTTGCTGGGGTTTCTTCCGGTGGTGCATCGTTCTGTTGACGAAATGAACATTTGTTAAATTGTACTTGGCAAGATTTAAAAAGTGATTTAGAGACAAGGTAAAGCACTTAATTGGCTTCCACTGCATCCATATTGTTGCAAAGGGAATATTACTCCTATTGCTGCTGAACAAAATGATTAGCCAACCATTCAAATACATGTGTAGGAAATTAAAGCATTAACGTTATTTCTTTTTAGGAAAATTTCCTCGACGCTATGTACAGTACACACACTTCGCTGTAAAAGTCCTCATAAGGGGCAACCGGTAACTTATGGTAATTACTGGTAATAACAGGTAAGACGATGTTGAATTTATATAAATGTCAGTTGTTAATAGTTTTACTAAAGAAGTCAAATGTACTGGAGTGACTGCAGTCTTAGCAGCCATCAGAAATCAATTAAGTTGTGTTAAGAGCTCTTCAGGTGAACTGACCCACAAAGCTAACAAGCTAACAAAACTGTTTAGCCTAAATAGCCGCTAGCTACTCTAAACCACAAATTCATTGACGTGCTTCACAGTAAATGGAAGTAGAGGTAAAACCAGCTGTTTACTAGTGTGCTATCAGAAGCAGTATATAAGCTACATTGCTAACATTAGCAAACTTGGAGACGTATCGTTACCTTGTTGTTGGGCTCCGGCTGAACTATTTGAACAGGCCCAGGCGGCATGGCTGCGGCTTTGTGTTGGAACAAGAAGCTACCTGCAAACACCCAGCCAACAAGAAGAGTATATGTAGTTTTAGATAATACTTTTTATGCTAGATATTATTACATGAACGCAACATATAACAGCCTAAAGCCTAAATTCGCGTTGGTTAACACTTACTGCGTCGCGCTCTCGTTAACTCAATGGAGGCGTATTACTTCCGGGCACAAGCCGCAAAGCATTATGGAACTTTGAGTACTTTTTTTAGTTGATGTTGCCAAGGAGATGCAACGTCAACAAGCTGCATCTACTTTTTTATTGCTGTGTTTGACAGAAAATAAACCAGCTAGATATTTTTCAGACATGAGTCAGTTCCTGGGTCGGCAGGACTGTATCGACAGCCTCCGAAAAGACCTGGTGGACCTTCAAGGGGCGATTCTGGACGTGTTTTCAAGAACCGGACCCGTCAGATTTTCTTCCTGGAAGTTCCCCGACAAATTCTCCTGTAGTCTGGATATGGTGGCTTTGCTTGAGCAGTACGACTTCGTGGATGGGGAGGATGCCTTTAATCAGCACTCCCACATCGTTTTATTGGAGTTGGTGATTGACAGGTAATATATAAGGTTACATCAACAACATATTTATTGTAGAACTTCTGTCAACTATTTTCTCCCTTTCTGTCTGAACTAGACTGCTGCTTCTTCTGCAAAGCTTTAATGCTTATGTTGAGCAACTACGAGGCAGGAGAGGGCAGACCCAGCATAAAGGATGCCTGTCTGTTGGACTTGTGGTCAGAAGCTATTGGAGTAATCTAGTTCAATTTACCACCACTAAGGTAGGCATACTGCTTCACTGAAAAGAAGATAAAAACTGAAAATAATGCCAAAATATTAACTGTTAACAAATAAATTTAATTACTTTTAATGCTATCTTTCTTTTTTTTAGGAGGCATGCAGCTACACTAAGAAACATACAACAACAAAGACCTTTAACTATGATGAGACAAAGACAGTTTCACCCATTTCCTCCCAAATAGGCTCAAGGTCTGACTCCTGCAGACACAGTTTATCTGCCAGGTCTTCAGCCAGCACATTTACGTTTTCCACACAGAATCACATACCCTCCAGTTCCACTCACAGCACCCATAACTTTCCTAGAGGCGACAGCCACAACGTAGGCTGCCAGACAATTGAATCATGCCTCATTCCCTGCAATGCATGTCATCAGGTGCAGTCCCTTTTGAGGAAGACAGGAGACGCTTTGGTAGATCTGTTTCAGAGTGAGGGCCTCCCTTCGTCTCTGCAGCCTCTCTCAGCAGCTATGGAGGACACTGTGGAGCTGGGCCACATGACAGCAGGTGATGTTGCTCAGTGGGCCAATGAGCAGCTCAGGGACATGCGCCGGCTGGCAAAACACCTTCAAGATGTGCGGGGTACAGTGCAGCCTCTTAAAGATCGACTTGCAGCAGCAGAAACAGAGCGGGAGAGGTACAGGTGCCAGCTGGACAGAGCACAGAAAGAGTTCAAGGAAAAAGTGGAAAGACACCAACAAGACATGGTCCAGCTGGAGTTTTCACTGCGGAAAGCACAGAGATCCATGAAAGAAACAGAGCAAAGGCTACAAAAGGAGCAGCAACAACTTAAGAGAGGTGAGTAAACGCATGAATAAACAAGATGAGAATTCACTGAGATTACGTTTACTACTTTTGTATTTTCGTAACAGAAACTTTGTCATTGGAGGAGAGAAATTCCAAACTCCAGGAAAAAGTTGCATTACAGCAAGATACTTTTCAAGCACTCGGTATGGACATGAGATTTGTTTACCGTCATGCCACTTTTTCTACAATAATCACGTTTTGCAGAGGTAAATAAATTGTTATGCTGTGTAATTAATCATTTTATTTTGTGTTAGAATGTGAGAAGAATGAGCTGCAGGAGAAAGTGAAGACCTTGCAAACAGAGGAAGAGGCCTGTTGTAAACTAGGGCAAAGGATCAAGCAGCTAGAGGGTGAAATCACTGACACTCAGCTCCTTCTTGACAAGGAGAGCGCCAAGTACCAGAGCGCTTGCCGTCAACAGGAGGTCAGCAAACACCAGATAATTTGCAGGTCACATAACAGTAATCAAATAGATTTATACTGGTGTGATAGGTTTGTTGTGGGTTTTGCATCCAGTCAATGCAGGCAAAGCAGAAATCTTTGCTGGAGAGAGTTGATGCCCTGGATGAAGAGTGTGAAGAGCTGCAGAGGCAACTGGAAGATAGAGAGGAGAGACAGATCAACCTACACAATCAGCTGCAACAGGTGTCAAAGGAAAAGGAAGAGCTGCAGGCTCAGCTCACTCAGCAGCAGGTATATCACAGCCCTTTAACTGCCATTACCCATTGTCATACCCATAGTGAATCCATCCTTGTAAACAAAGTAACATATGCTTAAATGTTTTTTGTTTTTTTTTCCCCAATCAGGACTTGTGTTTCCAGCTCCAAAAGGAGAAGCAGAAGTTAGAAATAGATGCTGACCAGCTAAAAAGCTGTGTGGCTGAGCTGCAAGAATCTGTGAAAGCTTTAAGGGAGAGGGAGAGGCTGCTGGTGGCTTTCCCTGAGCTCACCCCCCTGGCTCAGACCCAACCACAGAGTAAGCAACTATGAATCACCCACTGCCAACCATTACCTGCATGTATGTACATAAAACCTGTCCCGTGTTGTTTACACAATGTATTAAACAGAGTGTGAAAAGTAAGTGTACAAAGTGTTCCTGTGCACTTGTGTGTGGTGAAGACAGCAATGAAAATGGAATGTTACAAAAATGATTCCACATGCATTATTTGGAAAGGTAAAGTGTGAATATCGTCTTAAATCGGAACATTTATTGCCCGCCTACCTCTTTTTTGAGTACTTTCGTCTTGTTGAATGCTTACTTAAGCATTGTTCTTTACCTGCAAGGTACAGGAAATGTGCTTCTGGATATGGAGCAGCAACTGCAGGCAAATAGCATTCGTATAAAAGTTCTGGAGCAGGAAAATGCTACCCTGCACAGGAGTCTGGAGAAACTGGGGGAAAGAGCGCGACATAATGCCACCAGGGTAGGACATTTATAATGGTATAAAACATGGAAATATGTGAATTGATGTGTATTATACACACATGAACAATCATACATTCAGCTCCTACATAATTTTGTAGATGTTTCTGGGAGCATGGGAAATATTTATACCTTTTTATTCACCACCGCAGACATGGAGCGCCTCCCTGCACAGCACACCAGCAGGAAATCAATTAAATCACTCGACACAAATGCAGAACAGTCAATTGTAAGAACTCGGCTCTTGTTAAAGAAATATTACATTCTAACACAAGCAGTATTAAGCACACATTTTTATAAATAAGTAATCATAACACTGGGTTTTCATTGTTGCCTTCATCTGCTGTGTGCCGCAGGCAGAGCAGCAGTGCAGCACGGCTGGGATACAGTAACAAAGAAAAGGAACCAAGTGGAGGAGAAAGTGGTCTGGAGTCGGCCGGGTCAGAGGATCGTGTGTCTGCCTCCCCCTCGTACCTGCAAATTCGCCTTCAAACCCTCCACCTCAACACGGACTCCGCTGCTGCTACAAGCCATGCAAAAATACGCAGTGCTTCTCTGCTCTCTCATTCTAGAGGCTTGAGTCTGAAGAAAAAAAAAAACCCTGAAGATGTAAAACCCAGCTTTGTATAAGGATTCTTGGAAACAATTATTGTTAGTATTGTAATGTTTTATTTTGCCGTTGTGTATTTATATGAGAGTGGATTAACAAAAGTACCGCTACACATCTTAGTACGTGAAGTTCAATATGTCTTTAATAAATATATTGTGGATACACAGAAGGAAGAGTGTTGCTTTACTGCTGTTAAAAGATGGCTGATAGCCATTGTGTATTAGGTTTCAGGATATATGATATGTTTCTCCCACACCCTGCATGGATCTGAATAGGTGGCCTTCACAGCACATGTATCACATGATCCTAAGTAAATGGGCAATTTGTACAACCTTGAGCGTCACACAAATAGCGTCATGGAGACAGATGTCTGTGTCATTGTTTGTAAGCTCAAGTACAAAGGTGGGGAGTGGGAGTTTCCATGGAAACGCCAGGACTTGCAGGATTCGCAGGATTCATGGTCTGCTGAATCATTTCAAACCTTCAGTTCAGTCCCTTCAATATAATGTTTCAGTATCTCCTCTTTAGTGCACAGAGATTAAAGACCACACACATTGTAGATCCTTTTGAGTTGTTTGTCGTTTTTGTATTTGCAGCTCACAGCATGAAGTTTGTTTTGCAGCGCTGGTTTGAGATGCAATGAGCTCAGTTGTGTTATCTGAATCAAATCGAGTGCAAGAAATTATAATCATCTTAGAATCAACACTGACCTCTTTCCAGTTTTACCTGAATGCACATCTGATCTGTTGTTTCATTCACACAGCAGACGTCTCGTGACCTGAAGGTTAATCCCTGACTTGGGTTAACAACACAGTTGTGTCATCATGCATGTAATTGAAGTTAGTCTTAAGCTCTTTTAACCAGCGTCATAGATGCCTGTGAAAATTATACCGGTATTATGCTTGACAAAGCAGTTCATTAAAATATGGCATTTACTCATTTAAATCAAGAGCAGCTGGCTTATAATGACTAAATACTGCAGTCTTAGTTATGAACATAGACTATATGTTGCAAGAAAATAAAACATATGACTGTGATGCAATTGCAAACAATTTTCTATTATCATAGACACCAGCAGAAGCTTCCTAATACAACACCACTTAAAGTTCAAAACATTTGTAATCATTGAAATTGTAAACATGGCTTTTCTGGGTTCTGTATTTAGCAGAAAGTAAGTATGAATGCCTAAATATATGGTAGTGGACTATTGACAGGTGTCTGAGTATAATAGAGACCAACAAAGGTGTAAAACTAGATATTCAATGTGTGGGGGCCAAAATTTAGAAAAGCTTACAAGATGATATGAGATAGTTTGTAAGGCTTTGCAAAACAGGTCTATAAACCTTTCCTTATAAAAATGAGAAAAGATGACATGGTTGAATGTACCTACAATATACTACACCTAATATATGTAAAATATAGAATGCGCTCTAAACAAAAAGTTGAGTTTTATGCTGCATTCACTCTTTTTCATTTCATCATTTGTATGTGCTGGTTCCTCAACTAATGAATTTTTATTCTTTGTTTTAGTTGTCTTTTTGTGAATGTTATTTGCTGCTCTTGATGAGCCACAGACCAGCACCTTGTACACAAAGCCACCGTGAGAATGTTTCCTAACTTTCCAGGATGTGAGATGTCAGAATACTCCACAATTTAGATTTTTGTAAATGCTGCTTCAAAACATTTATTTTTTAACCTTTTGCATTTTACACAGACATACACTTTATAACAGAAAGATCTGAGACTTTGATGTGCGAGTACAGAGTACAATACTATTCAGAAGTAAGAAAAGAAATAAAGAATTGGATCATTTATAACTGTGCTTCCTGGCACAAAAAAGATGAAAGAGAAAGAAGTGAGAGAACGTTCAGCTTAAAAAAGCACCACGGTATTAATATCTGCCACTGGCCCGGACATCAAAAGCATAACTGTGACACAAAGTTACCAGACAATAGTTTGCAAACTGTGCAAAGGTGTACAAAATTCTCTTGAACCTGACTCCTTTTTGAAACTATGCCAAAATGCCTCCTGTTGTACATTCCTCTTCCATGTTTGTGTTTTGGTTTAATAGTTCGAAAGCATATACGATTTTTAATCCAACAGACAAAGAAACGAAACACACTAAACCACTCAGACTGACTACACTTGCTTTCGAAATCAGTCTGCATCGATTACAACATGTTTAAGGCCATTGGTTTCTTAAGTAACACATGCAAGCACACAACAACTGAAATAAATAAAAACAGAATAGACATTTTGTAAATACTTCAACATATGCATTTTGTAATAAAACCTAATTTCTGGTCATTTATCAACATGAGTGCAGAATGCGGGAATGTTAGTTGTATAATATGAGCGTATTCTCACATGTGTGGCTTTCTCTTATCTAGGTCAAGCTGCAGACTGGCGACAGGGACTATTGCAAATCTGCTGGGATTACTACGGCCTCAGAGAGATGAAGCAGATCCCCGTTTAACATAACAACCAAAGTCTGCCTGCCTGCCAATATTTGTCTGTGAAGATTCCCATTCAGTAGTTTTGTGCTTGCCTATATATCCATTTATCTGATTATCTCTCAGGTTGTCTCAGGAAATCAGTATAATCAATGTGCTTTGATACAATATAATCTCATGCCAACAGGGAGAAAGAGGAAAAGCTGCTGTCGAAAGGTCCGTGAGAAAAACACTGCAGATCGGTGACACACAAAAAAACCGACAGGGTCATGGGATGAGATTTAAGAGATTAAGGGAGGAACTGAAGTGTTCAGCCAGTTAAAAAGTGAACACAGTTTACCGATATAGACTAATAGAGGTACATGCAAAACATATAACACAGATATAGTAACACACAAAAATGGGAGTGGAATGAACAGAAAACGTAAGCTAGTGTTACCTTTATAAAAGAAATATGATTAGTAATAATAGAAAAATAAATACATACATTATCTTATAATATAGGAATAAATACTTCAGGACAGTCTATGAGTACCAAAGGAGTCAAACTAAATGAATCCAAATTAATAAAACCTGTGGTTTCTTCTGTATCTATGGGGAGAAGATAGGATAAAAGGCATAAATGTAAACTCACAACTCTGTGCATTCCTCTGCTTAATTTAAACAAAATAAAAAATAAAACATGCAACAAATGGATGCTTACTCTGCTCAAAATGATATCTTTCAAAAATGTAGTTGGTTATCCTCCAAAAAATGTAAATGTTTCAGCTCCAGAGCTGTGTGAACATTTTTAAAAATCCTCCAGTGTTTGTAACAAAGAAAGCACCATATATAACCTACAACCGCATGGACAAACTGGCAAGGTTGCAAGAAGAGAGCTGGTCTTAAAGGATATAACACAACTTTGATGCTAAAAGTTTTACAGGACAGTAATAAAGCTCTCTACTGTACATTTGAGTATTACAAGATATACAAATATGCTTCACAATAAGACAGAGAGAGTGCATCCCATCCCGTGGTGTGCATACATTTGCAGAGCAACAAGTACAGACTGTCACACGCTAAAGGGAGTGAGATACAAAGAGTACACTAGTAATAGTAGAGCGCATGAGTGGGAGACAGCAGATAATACCAGGCAGTTGTACTGACGACTATGATTGGTCACATATCATCTCTTCCCTGTGTTTTCCTCGGCTGTCGAGGCAGTGGAGGCGGTGATGTGGTGCGCTGAGGAGTCCACTTGACCCTCGGGCTGGATGGACTGCACTGTCTCTACCAGGCTGCCGCTGGGTAGCACCACGTACCGGGCGGCCATGTCTTTGGGCTGCAGTTCCCGTATTCCCTCCTTACTGTGCCAGATCCCATAGCCAAAATACACAAAGAGACCTGGGAAAGAGATAGCATGGAACACTTGTGAATGCAGAAATCATTTCAATCAAAATAATGAGTGAAGAAACAAGACAAGTGGTACAAAGTTTGTTTTGTGTTGAAAGCATGGAGTTTACAATTTTCAAACTTTACTTGTTTTTTTGTTTTTACTTTAGATGACAGGACTGATTACAGTAGGGCTGTAAGGATTAAACAATGAATTGATTGATTTTCAACTATAAAATGAAGTATCAGCTTTCCCAAGTCCAAAGTCTCTGATTCCAGCTTCTAAAGTTTGAATGTTTTCTGGTTTCTTTACTTCTTGATGACAATAAACTGAATATCTTTCGCTTTGAGAGGAGAGGGAACATTTAGGGAACTTTTACCCCCTTTTAAAAAAAAACAACATTTTCAGACATTTTATATACAAAGCGACTAATTGATTAATTGAGAAAATAATGAACACATTAATTCTCAATGGATATAACTGTTAGTGGCACACTACCTTACAAGCATACAAGCATGCTAGCACTTCAAGATGAATACTTAAGGGAGCATGCTGACATCCGTATAAGTACACAGCCAGCAGCTCATTATGCAAGCATAGGTATAGCATGCTAACATTTGCCAGTTAGTGGTAAACACAAATTACAGCTAAATCTGATTTGCATGTAATTTGTTTTGCAGGTATTTAGCCACAAGCTAAAGTTTTAAAAATACAATTTTGATCAGATGATATGGCCACAAAGAAAAATTTGATGATTGCAGTGAATATTTTTTATTTAAAGATTATTATTTTGCATTTGCCTTTATTTAGAGCAGTGCAGCGCAAAGAGATAAAACGTGTAGGGAAGAGAGGAAAGGAGTGAGAATCCCACCAGGGCCCACTTGGCTATTAGGTCTCCCCAGGCACAGCTCCTCTTATGGGGAATATGAAAAAGTGTGCTAAAATGGAGCAACAGATGAACAACTAACACACGAACACTGCCACCCTGCTAGCTAAAAAAATATCAGAGGCCCTCACTTCAGTTTCTGAAACTACGTTTGCAGCTTTGTGTTTACTCTGGTGCAGTATTGATCACTAATCAGTCCACATTAACTCTGAGATGAATGGTGAAATCTCATGCCTTTTCGTCAATGGCCATTATGGAAGGCAAGTGTCCATTTCTGTCTCTGGGGAGGGAAAGCTTAGCCAGAGGCCCTGTCAAGTGTAATATCCCGCAAGTGTGCATCTTGTTAACTTGCAGCAGTCTGACAGTGGTGTTTAAATGGTTTAGTGGTCCAGAGAAGCCTTAAGCTAATGCAGATAATCATGTTTCTCCAGTGATCCTCCTCCTCACTGACGGGACATTAACACTGTTTGACCACCACCTACATCCTCAGAGGATTGCTGACGAGTGCCCAAAGTTTCTCTGCTTTCTTTGAGTGCAGAAAGTGCTTGTTTAGTCTTTTAGTGTCTTATTTTTGTACAGTAGGTTCACTGGCAACAAGAGGCCAGGTGCTTTATGACAGTTAAAACTACTTCCTGGCTTAACCTTTACATCATATCATGTGTCAACTCCAGACTAAAGATGAGTATTTGTGGAGAGAGGAAGCTTTGATACCAGTATTCATAGTAAATGTATTTGATCTTCTTTTGAGTAGGGCAAAAAAAATGTTTTTCAATTATATGTTTGAGGAACTATGCAAGAGAGAAGTTTTTATTTGATCACCACATAAATATGCTGTCTAAGATCTGATGCTTTCTTACCAATGGCAATCCACACAGTGAATCTAATCCAGGTTAGAAGGCTGAGCTTCATCATGAGGAATACATTAAAGAGGATACTGGCACCCGGAGTCAGTGGAACCAGAGGTACCTAGACAACAATGATAACAAAAAGGAAGAATTTTATTTTTTTTAAAAACATTTAATCAACAACACTCAGTTTGTTGAACACATATTAACTATATATTGCCTTACTTGACCAAATAACACACAGACTTGAATAAAAACGATTAAATCTCACCTGGAATGTTTTGTTGTTTTTTTGTGGCTCATGAACCCATATCAGCGCCAGGCTGACGATGTAAGCTAAGCTAAAAATCACCAGCAGCATCGTGAAGCTCCAAACTGGCAGTTGCAGCTGTTTGTTTCCAAATTCCAACACAACGCAGAGGGATACTGAGCTCACTATCAGCGTCAGCACACAGAAGGCCACCACCTCGCCTGGCTCACAGTCCCCCAGCAGCCTGTCCAGGTATGGTTCCCAGCAGGCCTTTAGCTGCCCAACCCCACGCGGCTCTTTCGACTTCTGCCTTTCCACCAGCTGGAGTTTGTCAGAGAAGGACTCGTACTGCTTCGGCTCCTCGCTGTCCTCAGTTATGGTCTGAGATTCTGAGGGTGCAGGGGAAGGCTCAGCGATGGGGTTCGGAGTGGTGGAAGCGGTTCCCTTGCCGCTGGTTTTCTCAGGCTGGAAGCGCAGCACGATAACACTTGCTGCCACAAAGGTGTAAGCCAGGAGGGTGCCGATGGACAAGAACTGAACCAAGGCCTCCAGGTCAAAGATCAGAGCCATGGTGGCCATGAGGATTCCAAACACCAGAATAGCATTGACAGGAACTTTGGTAATGGGATTGACCCTTGCGAAAATGGAGAAAAACAATCCATCCTCAGCCATGGCGTACACGATCCGAGGGAGGGAGAAGAGATTACAGAGCAGCACGGTATTCATGGCTAGAAATTGGAGAGAGAATACAAGTCAGAATACAGCACTAAAAAGTCAATACCACTGCTAAACATACTACATATAAATTGTAATTCTCAGTTAAAGGTTGACACTCACCACAGATGGAACCTACTGCCACAACAACTCCTGCCCAACTGTAGCCACGGCGGAAAAAAGCATCTGCCAGAGCCGAGTTGGGGTCCAGTGTACGCCAGGGAACCATTAGTGTGAGCACTGTGGAGACCAGGACGTAGGCTGTTGCTGCCAGTGCAAGGGAGATAGCAGTCGCAATAGGAACAGCCTTCTGTGGATTCTTTGCCTCCTCACTTGAGGAAGCAATTACATCAAAGCCCACAAATGCGTAGAAGCAAGTGGCTGAGCCTGCCAGTATTCCAGACATCCCAAAAGGTGCAAAGCCTCCTTGTTCCTGGCTCCAATTGGCTGGTTCAGCCAGCATAAAGCCAAAGACCAAGATGAAAACGATGACACCCATACTTATGAGGGAGAAGATGTGGTTGAGGTAAGAGGACACTTGAACTCCAAAGGAAATGAAGAAGGAGGCAACTACTAGAATTCCTGCTGCAAGTAGGTCAGGGTAATGGGCAAGGAAGGGCACGTGCCACTGCATAATGTGTGTCTCCGTGAAGTTCTGGATAGCGTGGTTAAAAATGGAGTCTAGATAGCCACTCCAGGCACGTGCCACGGCCGCACCACCAATCATGTTCTCCAGAATCACATTCCAGCCGATGAGAAAGGCCCAGACCTCTCCCACGGAGACGTAGGTAAACATGTAGGCAGATCCTGTTTTGGGAATACGTGCTCCAAACTCTGCATAACAAAAGGCAGCCAGTAAAGACGCAATACCTGCGAAAAGGAAGGATATGATGACAGCAGGCCCAGCCGTGTCTTTAGCCACTGTTCCTGTGAGGACGTAAAGCCCAGAGCCCACCATGCCGCCAACACCCATGAGAGTCAGGTCCAGGGTGGAGAGGCAGCGCTTCAGAGAAGTTGCCATCATGTCATCATCTAGTGTCTTCAGTCGGTTCAGTCTCTGACAAAGGCGCACTGCTGGCGCACATCCCCTTGGACAAGTTGCCATAGCTACAGAGTCAGACAGGCCAGCTAGGCGGGTTGATGTTGTGGTAGTCACACTGGAGCCATTACCTGTCTATGAAGATGACCTGCAAGACAGAGCACAACATTTATTAAAGTGTACACCAGAACAGGAAAAACTACTGCAGCTACTACATTCAGGATGTACTGCTACAGTCGGTATTTTGGAGTCTGGTGCTTGGCTCAAAATCTTCTATATACTACTGCTAATTGACCCATACCAGGGTTGCATGATATATCGCATTAGCATCTACATCGTGATGCGCAGGTTGTGTGCAAATTCTACGAGATGCAAAAGTCGATCTCAGAGAGCATAATTCAATCTGATTTGACTTTTTTGATAAATGTTGTTTTGGGATTTTCTTTAAAAAACATAGAGTTCCACATGTGCAAACAAATGAGCGAGAAACTGGGAAGAAACACAACATACACCATCAGGTGTATGGAAATATTTCAGCTACAGAAAGCATGATGTTGACTGAAAATGGCTACTTTGTCCGCAGTGGCTGGCAGTTGTTGCCACCACAGGAGGCAACATGACTAATTAGTCTTACCATTTAACTTGGCCCCACAGAGCTGTGTATGATGAGCGCAAAGCCAGATCTGAATTGAAATCAAAGCAGAAAGCTATTCTGATGCCTTTGGCAGTGCCGCATCATATGAGAAAGGTTCCAAACAGCTTTTCTTGATCTTTTTTTAAAATTATTTTTTTATTTTCCGCACAGATGCCCCCTCCTAAAAAAGAACCCAAAACATTCTAGAGTAATTCATTCTGTCTAAATGGAGTTAGTCAGCTTTCTAGTTTAAAAAAGGCCTGTATTTAAAAAAATATTCTATATATATTAAAATACTCTACAGCTCAAATCTATACTGGAATATGTAAGAACCAATGCATTCTGTGCCACTTTTTTTTTTTTTTTTAATTTAGAACTGCCTTCCAAGTTTGGTCTCTATCCAAGAAAATGATCTGTTCACTCTTGCCTATACAATAAAAACCTAAATTAGGAGTGACATGAAATTCAGGATTTAAATTTAACAGTATTTTAATTCCGTTGGTGTGAATCTGGAAATCATCTGATGTGGGAGACTCCTATGGTCTTGGGTCCCTTTGAAATAAAGCATGATCTTATTAAAAGTAACACAATCATGGAGTTAAAAGCTTAATAAAATCCACGTGTCTTTTGGACAAACATGGTATTCAGTAAGCTGACCTTATTAATTACATTTTTCCAGAGCCTCTAACAACAGCAAAGCTTGAGAGACATGTTATGTTGTGAGAAACGTTGTGGACTCAACAGCCAGATGATACCAAATTTACATATCTCGCTTCATTATTATTTTACAGTTTCTGTGTGGCTTTTCCACCTGCACATTGTCATTTGTATTTCTGTTTCCGCACTATGAGGCCACAATGAGTGGCTCTGCCCCGAACAGGCCAGTCCACGTCATCTAAAAGCTCCGGCTGAAGTGTGAGATTGCAGCATTATAAAAACAAAAAGCAAACAATAGAAGCACTATCAGTCCATTGGCTTAGCTGAGTCTTTTCATCAGTTGTACACAGTGTTCATCTTCCTGGACCAGGCCGTGCAACATCCTACTCTCAGCCTCGATGGGCATATGGCGACAACAGGATGCCTCCATTATAATTACGTAACGCTTTATTCCCCACTAGGAATAAAAGCGCTCTCATTCGGGACTGTTTTACAATAAATATCCAAGCAAACATACCCACGAGCAAGAAAGAAGAAAGAAAGAGCAGACGACGATTCCAATGAGCGTCGTTTTAAATGTCAAATTAATAATTTATAACAAAATGGAAACGAGGATCGTTAGTGCATCAGTCTACCTCTCTCCTGGATGGAAACGCTGCGCTGCATCGCACTTTTTTTTTTTTTTTTAATTTCTGAGTTATGTGTGATTATTCCATCACTGCTCTCTTTAGGAGTAATAAAATTAACAATGCGTTTACCGTTGCTGCTGTTCGGGGTCTCTCATCGGTGCTGTTAGAAGTTGCCGGGGCGCATCGTCTGGTGATGGAGCAGAAGGTGCACCGAGCGATAAAAACCAACACGCGCTGCCTGGACTGCTTCTTAAAGGTACACACACCTTCTGCACAGGGAGGGCTTCCCCGCCGCGCCCCACCCTTATTATAGCAGGACATCCGCGGGAGGAGGCAGGCAGGCAGGGAGGGTCTCAGGGAGGGGTGGGGGGTGCCCGGACCAGAACGCAAGGCAGCAGTGAACCTCTATTTAAATAGCTCGTATGGATGTCATAAAAAACACAATTAAAATGGGACATTCACCATTGAAAATAGTACCATGTTTGATCACATATAATTTTTTATACCAAATGATAGGCAACATATACAGTCGTCCTCAAATGTATTCATAGCCTCCCATTAAAGAAGGAAATAAACAGATGGCACTGAAATAAGTTGAAATTCACAAAAGTAGTAATAAAGAAAAATTTAATGAAAATCATGACATTGCTATTGAATTGTGGTTCAAAAGAAATATTTTTTTAAAAACAAACAAAAAACAAAAAACAAACAAACAACAAAAAAACAAGCATGATGGGACCAGTGAACTAATATTTTGTTGAACAACCCTTTGAGCCAATCACTGCAAGTGTTTTCTGTAACTCTCAGTCAGACTTCTGCACCTGTCCAATTTAAAAAAAAAAAAAAATTCTTTTAAATGACAATTTAAAAGCTATGTTTTGTTTCACTAAATTATAATTTACCAAATTTTTATTCATTATTACTTTTCCAGTTTCTAGTTATTTGAGTGACTATTGTGAATTTTGCCTTTTCTTTAATGGAAGGGTATGAATACATTTGAAGAAAACTGTATGTATCTGCGTGTAGCAGGTGGCAGGTTGAGGACTGGATTTCTAGGAGGGTTATGATTATGAATGGGTGGGGGCCTTCTGAGGGTTGGGTGCTCCCTTCCTTGTTGTTGCTGATGTTAAAAACAAGGGGTCTAGAAAAGTGGTCCCACAACCGCAGTCTTCTTAATGTGGGGAATTCAATATGTGATCAGAGGGGTACACTACGAAGCAAGTTTAACATTGCCGTGCTTTCTTTGTGTAAGTCGGCTTGACAAAAACTAAAGCCCTAGTCAGGGATCATGGGTATCACGAAGGTGGTTATCAACTTTCTTTGTCAGCTCGGACTTTCTGTTACAGACAGTGTGCTCACCTAAAAGGTGCGGTTAACAAACTGTGTGACTCTTTTTCTGAACAAAATAAAAGGATTGTGTGCAGCTGCTTCAAACAAGACATTGTTTTAATGGAGAATAATGAGGAATATAAAAATGTATTATGGTAAAAAGCGTTGCTTGTGCAAATACATGAATGCTGGTAATAAACTGTTAAATGTGCGCAATATTTATTTTACTGATCGGTGCAGCCTCTTATTTGTAACTGACAGGTGCACATTAAACATGCTAACCTTTAAACTTCATATATTTAAACATGATCTTGTATTGAAGTGCATTTAGGTCTGACACTGTGCCATCATGCAGGATACCAATTTAATTTTTGGCTAAATCAAAGCGAAATGAATGTTCTTAATTGAATATTCTCTGTAATAAATACCAGTAGAATAATCCATTTTGTAATCTGTTTACTATCACCTGCAGTATCAGCAGAGTAAACAGACTTGACAGCAAATCAGAGCCAAACATAAAAACACATTTATGTGATTTCTGCATCACCAACTAAACACGTCTGGTTCTCATGACAACACGATGCATACAATGTGCGATACTGTAACTGCACGGCTTCATTCAGTAATATTAGTAACACAGATATAACACATTTTCTCTGTTGAGAATCTGTATTGCTCCCAGAGAATCGTCAGGAACCGATTTGATTAAAGGGAGACGCTTCCTCCAGCTGATTTAAATCAGAAACTCTAAACATAACCTGCTCCCGACCAGGTTAGCTCCACAGCATCAGTTACCATGGAGATCTAGCAAGTAAAAACAGAGCCACCTTCGTGATACTGAAAACTCTGACTTTAAGCTCAACATACCGCGCCAACCCACTAATCCCGCTTCATAGTACAGCCCTCAGAACTCCTGATCATGAAAGCTTTATAAGTGATCATCTTGCACTCAGTCAGTAGCCAGTGTCAAGAACATAGATGCAATATGATTCCTGCATTAAAGTACATCTGGCTGAAATTGTGCATGTTAGGCTTTACAAATGAAGATAAACCAACACAGAGAGGATATTACTTCTATTCAGCTGCAGATTTATTTGCTCATGCATCCATTTACTTTTGGTGTCCAGTAAAGATACCCACAAACAGCGCAAGTTGCAAGTGGCAGCTCTGTGTATCATATTATTGATTAAAATGTTCATTGAAAATATCTGTTTAAATGCACTGGTGTTGGCTCACAACCCAATTTGGACCCATGGAACCAAAACAATTAAAACAAGCTGAACAGGTAAAAAAACAACAACAACAACAGCAACAACAACAAAAAAAACTCCTTATATAAAGTCTGCTCCAAAAAGAGCTACAACATCATGACACCATCAATGAACAAGGTTTTTGCACAATAAACTTCCACCATTGCAGACAGCAATAATATTTGGAAAGTTGCAAATGATTGATTTTCTGTTGCTCAGAATTTGGTCTCACATAACCAATGAAATTTCCCCTCCACCTGTTGTTAACTGCTTCAGAGGCATCAGGAGACACCTATCATTCTTAGAGGCTCTTGTGAGACCATCTCGCTGCTGGACGGTCACAGCCTATGACTTACAACCATTTCTGTTGTCCTTTGTGTCCTTAAAGGTGTTGACAATGTGTCTCTAAAGGATTTGCAACAAAGCAGCTTCCTAATTTCACAATGTGCAACATGGCATTTAAGTCGTCACAGCCTGCATACAACTCTCCTCCAGGACTTGAAACATCGTACTTCAATACCTGAGAACTAGGTTTCTTTCACAGGTTTAAGACAAGTGTGATAACCACACTCAGAACAACACATGTTCAACTTTTTCTGAACTTGTTGCTTCTTGGAGATAGCAGTATTACATGTTGGCAAATGCATGCTGAATCTCAGAATTGCTGGAATGTGATGTCTCTGGCCACAACATGTTCTTTTGTTTCTTCACAGGCAAATTTAGGTCTGTCTGTCATTGTTCTCATAGTATCCCAGATTGTGACTCCTTCTGTTGAAGTTTGAGGATCAATTCAAGAAGGTTCATCTGCATTGTCAGCTCCTGAAACACACAGTGGGTAAAGAGCAGTTATATAGGACGGACATCGCCATCTGCTGGACATTTGTCTTCATCACAAGCAGGTTGTTTTTAACTGTGGTCAATCTGCTGCTTATTGTCTGGACTATTTGAGTAGTTGTCTGGTCTACAGCTACAACAGTGCTGATCAGTGTATCCCAAAGCTTAGGATGACGTCTTTGCAGCATTACACTTTACAACGTTTATTATTACGTACAACCCCATGATATTCAGTTTACTGTCATAGAGGTGGGAAGAAACCACCAAATATTTAGCATATATTATGAATCAGATTTATTTTTTTTTTTAATTACTCAAACCATTCATTAGTAGTAGCTGACAGCTAATTTACTAATCGTCACAGCTCTCATTACACGTGCACATCCTCTCTGCTATTCTACCTTTTGTGACAATAGTACACAGTGAGTGGACAGGTATAGATATTTACCTGAGGATTAGTGGTGATATAAAACCCAGGGACTCCCGCCTTCTCGAGGGTGTTCTGCTGGTCTATTACTTTTTGATCGATTTCTGCCACAATCTTCTTGTCCATCATTCTTTGTTCCTCTCGCACACGAATTTCCAGAGCCTGTCAACACAACACACAACTGTTAGTATACTGAGAAGCACACAACATTTCCACATCTAGTAATCAGAGATCTTGGGATTTCAACACTTACCTCTTGCTCTGCTTGTTGGTTTGACTTGAGAAGGGCAAGGTTGTGAGACTTGCATGACTGCAGGGCATCTTTGTGTTTTCGTGCAAGATCTTGTTTAAGTCCTACACACAAAAAAACCCCCAATGAGGAGTAACAGTGATATTTGCAAATTACAACCTCCATCAGTCAGAATGTTTCAAGATGCAGGTTTTATACTTGTAATAATTTTGGACTTGAGGAGGCAGCTGGTCTTACTTAACAAATAGCCAGGTAACAGGCATAGGCATCCTTCTTGGAACAAGCTACATGTATAAGGTTTTCTGATAAACAGAGCACTAACCTTGGTGTTCACAGTGAAGCTTCTGCCTTTGGTTGTACAGATTTTTCTCGGTCAGATGCTGGATGTCCAGGAGGCCCTGCACAATCTCATATACTGTCCCATCTATGAGTGCCAGAGCCAGGTCACTCAGTGTGTTGTAGGATAGACGCTGTTGGAATGAGCTAAACACGGAAACGAAAAACAACTAATCAAAACATCAGGATGCAGATATAAATCGCACAAACAGGAATGAATGACACCATTTCTGGCATAACCTGTTTTATGTGTAGGCAGAATGTCCTGAAGGTAGCGATACCTTGGTAAGTCTTTGACCAAAGTCTGAAGCTCAGACAACAGGTAGTAATGTCTTTCTTGTTGTTTTGTAGAATCGACGTCAACGACTTCGGCATAAACATCCATCTTTTAACAGTAAAGATGAGACTAGCACAAGACGTTGGTAAACACAATTAGCTAGCTAACAACACGGGGTTCGGCCAGCTTAACTATATTATATCTGAAAGTTTTCAGACGAAATTAAGTTATTTATTATTAACCAGCCTGTTTCTAATAATCTTCGTAAGTTAACAAAACTCTGATTGAACCAACTGGACAGGAAGAAAGACTGTTTTTAGCTACAGACTTGTACTGGCTGTTTGCCTCCATTCAAGCTAACTAGGACCCCAAGCTGCCTGTCAGGATGCCTGTCTGTAATTGCGCTTGAAGTAGCGCGACGTATTCGCCAGATGGCGCATTGTGTCAAAGAGGAGACGCTCCTGAGAAGACCATGCTGATCAGGTATGACCATAATTCACGGGTATTGCACATTTGCGCGACGGCATATGTGAAAAAATAATTTTTAAAAATGCAATAGCCTCAATTACAGATTGCGAAATTCATGCTAGATATGAACATAACGGAAAATGTAACAATAACGCATATTATTTGGTTATATGTATTTAAGGATTGACATTTCTGATGGTCTATCCATTGAACAAGGTTAACAGAGCAGCCTGAGACACAGCAGCCCGGTTCTGCTGCCCACACTGTGTCTGACCTGCTCCACTGACTGGACTGCACGCGCGCCTGAGTCGCGCGCTACTGGTGGGCTGTGCGCCGTCACGAGCTGAAGGTGTCATGAAACGAAGAAAACTGAGTTGCTGAGGAGAACAGCTCTGTTTATAAGAGCGCGTATGGGAACATATAGGAGAACCCGGATCAATAGCTCACGCGACTGAAAATGGCCAAAAACACATCTCTTTATTTTCGAATTGTCGAGGGCAGGAACCTCCCGGCCAAAGACGTGTAAGTAAATCCTGAGTGGCGTGTGACTCTGTGCTCAAGTCCAGTTTATTAGAGTAAATACAGCATTGTTTAAATAGCTACTTATAAAGCCAGATAAGAAAAGGAAGTGAAGCCTACATTTGAAATGTCAGTTTCTGCTACGCTGTCTCCTGTAAATTAATTGAAGGAATTAGAGGTGAGATTGTCAGGTCTATCTCAAGTAAACCTGAGCATAATTAAAGACAAGGGGAAATTAAATTAAGCTTTCCCCAAGGCAAATTCATTATGCTATGTCTCAGTCTGTCTTATTTTTTTCTTGTCTTATTAAGATCCGGAACCAGTGATCCATACTGCATTGTGAAAGTTGACAATGAAGTTGTGGCCAGGTGAGTTCTCCTTGATTATATTAAGTCTTCACAATATGCCAAGGAAGAGTGTTTAATTTATAGCTACCATGCTCAGATTTGAATATCCTTCGTCACAGTTTGTATATTTACAGTAAGGTTAATTTTCAGGCAGTTCTCCCGCTACTCTGCACATGTAAACCTGAGTGGAGTGTGTGTGATCAGTGTGTTGGTGTCCACAACGTGGCCCCTCCATCACAGAGAACCTGATACTGGTCTGGCCTTTAAAACACCCGCAGGTAACCATGGAGAGGGTGCATCAATTATTTCAGGGAGCACCCGGTGTGAGCAAGGAGAATGCTGGGAGCAGAATACACCAGTTCAGAGGGGGTTTAAGTCCGAGTACAAAAGTACAGAGGCTCCAAGTTTTTGGTTTTTTTTTTAATTAAAGAAGGTTATTTTAGAGAGCAGCTAAACTGAATAGTGTAGTGTTTGGACTGCAACCCACATTTCTTTCTTTCTTTCTTTCTTTTTTTTTTTTAAAAAGTGCTCATTGTGGACTTCAATAAAAAAAGTGGGGTGAATTCAGAGGCTATTGTTCCATCTGGTGTGGTGAGGGAAAGCAGCACAATGATTCACTGCAGACACTCACACTAATTATCTTGTACTTGTAGTGTTACTGGCCAACTGACTCCTCGAGTGTGATGTTCCTGGATGATGAGGCTTGTGGTGGGAAATGAATGGCTACAGTGAACTCTCAGAAGCAGAATGGTTTATTAGAACGGCACAGGATCGGGGGTTTTCTTTGAAATCTTTGTTTTTATTCTGTTGACAATGTAATTTATTGATTCCAAAACATGACTAAAATAAGCACCTTGTTTTTCTTTAGATAAACCTGTTTTTCCATAAAACCTTTTTTTGTGTATATGTTTCAAAGCGCATTGGTCATACCAGAACTTGCCTAAACTAAATGCAAATTTGGAAAAATATTGATTTAAATCAGAAATGATGCAATTTTATACAGTTTTATACAGTAGGGCTAAATTCTTAACTTTTATTGTTTTTTAAAAAATATATTTTTTACCAGATAAGCCGGTAAAATGAAGCAGTGCCTGTTTAGTGATCCCCAACAGAAGCTGCAAAATATCACTGTTTTGAACAGTTTCACCAGAGACAGATTTTCTTTTTTCACACTGTTTACTTTCAATAATTGTCACTGATGTCTAGAAGTAAACTGTTCAGTAGGCTGTCGCAAAAACAGCAACATCTAGACTGGAGCTTCAATGATGAAATGACTAATAGTTATAAACAGTTTTGATAACCAATTCATCTGTCTGAGTCATTTTTTAAGTGAAGTCATAATTCTCTGATTTCATCTTTTTAAATTACCGACAGTAAACTGAACATTTTTGGGTTGTGGATAAAACAAGACATTCAAGGATGTCATCTTGTGCTTGGGAAACACTGATTGGCATTTCTAAGGATCTATTTGTACATGTAATAGACCAAACAACTGATTGGTTTTTTTTGGTTTGAAAAAAAAAACAAAAAAAGAATTAAAAAAAGAAAAAAATAAAACTAAAACCCCAAACCAAAAAAAAAGTTAAAAAAAAAAAACAAAACAAAACACTTGTGTAATTTATTTTAACAGACTGTTTTTTTCTTCTTTCCTGTGCTGTTTATCATGTTGTGATGCCTCAGAGAAATCCGAAAAACCTAGCATTTTGTGTATATTGCATGAAAAGCATGTGATTTGTGCTCCCCTCAGGTACATTTACAAACCAGGTAAGTGAGAGCTGATGCTGCTGCAACATTTACAATGATTTCTGACCCCCTTTGTTTTGTCTGAACCCTATCAACAAATAAAATGTATTGTTATTATTATTATTATTATTATTATTATTATTATTATTATTATTATTATCCATCCATTCTTGTGATATCTTTCTGTCCGATGTTTACTTAGCAAGCATATTAAACCTGTCTTTTCAGGACGGCCACCGTGTGGAAGAACCTTAATCCTTTCTGGGGTGAAGAGTACACGTTGCACCTCCCAATGGGGTTCCATTCACTCTCGTTTCATGTCATGGACGAGGACACGATTGGGTAACACTGTCATCCAGAGCAAAAATGATTCCATAGTCAACCTTTACTCTTAGCTGACAGAGCTCGACAGCAAATTTATAGACTTCACTGTTTACTTGACTTGGTTCATGAATTGATATATTTGGGTTAAAACCTCATGCGCACGTTTTGGGGAAGAAAAAACCTCTGAGCTTTGAATAAACAAACATCCTCAGGCAGATGGTCGCCCAGATTGAGTGATTAAAGGTTGTTTTTTTTCCCCCCCTTCTCTCCTGACCACCATTACTCTAATCATTGAGCTCAACAACTTCAATCATATTTTTAATAGCTCCTATGTGGTCATCTCCTTCTTTTAAATCCTTTTCTACAGACACGATGATGTTATTGGAAAGATTACGCTGAGCAAAGAAGCCATCGGATCTCAGGCTAAAGGTATGACGGAGCAAATCAACATGGGTCTATTACTGGGTGACTGCATGACCAGAGCTCAGAGGTTAAACAGACACGGGTTTCCATGATGGAGTCAAAAGTCAGAGTGATTGAGGAGACAAGGCTTTTTAAAGTCTGGGAATGTTTCTTGTTGGTCTCTCACACATTTTATTTTATTTGGTCACTTTTTTCAAGGTTGCTTTCTAAAGATTCATTAATTTCTTACCATGATGACGCTCCCAAAGCTCGTCTGAATAAACTCTGGGATTTTGTGCAGGAGCCCATCGTGCTTTAAAACGAAGGGAAACAATTGAAGCATTACAAATGGCCTCGAACCATTTAATGACTAAAGCTTTCATGTTCAAGAAATCAGTTACAGTGTTTACCTCAGCATTAACTATAGCACCTTGCATGTTGCTTCGGCCAGACATAAGGCATTTCAAATATGGCGTGTCGTGATGGTGTTGTAGTTTTATTAAATTGCTGTAGGTATATTTGCTGTATACTGATGTGTCTTTTTTTAAAAGCCACCTGGCATGGCCTTCACTCCTGTGATTCATTGCTACATGGCGGCACTGAGTCAGTGGGTCCCACACAGGAATTTTCTCACCGTCTGGCCTTGACGTTGAACCTTTTCCCATGAAAAATGAAAATGGATTGTAAACACCATCACACTATTAAGGAACATGCATGCTTTCACCTTGAATTGTACGAACTATAAATAAGAACTATAGACATCCAGACCCTAAAAAGTTACATCACTCCGCAAATGATCACAACCAAGAAGCAAGAACTAGGCAATATTTTAACTTTATGTATGTATGCAGTTGTGATAATTGTTGAAGAGTAACAAGTCTTCTTGTTCAGCTGTCATCATAAAATTTAGAGCATTGTTTTGACATTATTTGCTCATTTCATCAGTTCAGTTTTAATAAGTATGATTTGATGTAGGGGTAGTCCGCACCATCATCAGTACCAGCTGATAAAGGCTTTAAAATGGAATACTGGCGTCGGCCAAAACAATCACTGTCAGGTACATACGTTTGTAGTTTTTGTATTTAAAAAGCATTGTATTTTAATGTTTGCACCTGCCAGTGGACATCGCAACAACAGTAGGCTTAGTAATATGTAAATTCCTCTACAGGAGAGACTTGATGTTCTTTGCAATTAGGTAAAAAAAACAAAGCAAAAAAAAAAAAAGTGCGTATATTGGTATTGGCAATTAGGCAAAACAAATTAGAAAATATCAATACTGGCAAAACTCCAATATCATCCTCTCTGGTTTGAATCCCGAGTTGTTGTGTCTGTTATTGTCTCTAAGTGTTAAAAGCATTAGACAATAACGTCTTTCTGTGTGGTGTGATCAGGGCTAGATAGTTGGCTAAACCTGACAAGAGTCGATCCTGACGAAGAAGTCCAAGGAGAGATCCATCTGAGTCTGGCGCTGCTGAAAGATGCAGAGAAGCTCAGCCTACGTTGTCAAGTCATCGAAGCCAGGTAAAATGAAATCCTGCCACTTCAGAGAGAATTGTGTGCTCACTTAGAGACAGCAACGCGGGAATGATGGCTGAACGATGGATGAGAAAAGCATGTGTAAATGTAGTTCAACTGTCATCTTATACAGGGTTACGTTTCTGTAGCAGGGCAGAACTTTTACTATTTCTGAGCTGAAATCTTGTCACTATCACCCCCTAGGCCTCCTCGCTCCCCTCTGAGTCATGCTGCCACTATCACACCACTCATTGCCCCATCTGTGTGTCCCAGGCTACAATCTCTCTTTCTCAGGCAGGGCGCTAATGAGCACGTCAATCAGGGCTTGACACTGTTATTCAAACACGCTCAGATGAATGTGAATTAAGTTTGAAAGAATAAGGTCAAGTGGGAAGCAGCGGTTTGGCTTTCCATCCTTGCTGTACCACACTAACTAATTTAATTTGCAAAACAGGTAATAGGAGTTTGTTAAGCATTTTCATGTATTGATCAGTTCTCTTGTCTTTTGCTCCGTTGAAACCTACAGAGACTTGGCTCCAAGAGACATTTCTGGAACCTCTGATCCCTTTGCAAGAGTTCTGTTCGACAACCACAGTGCAGAGACCTCGGTGAGCGCTGTGTGTGTGTGCATGTTCAGTATATTTAGGTTGCACTGGAGCCAGAAGCACATGTTCTTTCATAGTAATTGATGGTTTATTATTTGATTGTCTGTCAGTTTACATCATATTATTGTACACACGAGAGAGCCAAGCTGCCAAGAAGTGTATTAAAGAGGGATGTGGTGTTTGGATTTTGTGACATTTCTTAATGCTGGCCTTCAGATTATCAAAAAGACCCGTTTCCCTCACTGGGGAGAGACCCTCGAGCTGGAGCTGGATCCTGAGGAGCTGAGCGTGGACGGGACTGTTACTGTGGAGGTCTGGGACTGGGACATGGTGGGCAAGAATGACTTTCTGGGAAAGGTGAGAGTTTTCTGTATTTATTAAATTTCATGCCCTGATCGCTTGCAAAAATATATTCCGTCTATGAGAACAGTATTTCCCAGATAAAATAAAAAGTAAATGTTTTTGTTCTTGTCTAAAATTGCATCCTTGCTTGTTTTTTCTTTCACAGGTGGAAATCCCTTTTGCCTGTTTGCACAAGACACCTCTGTTAGAGGGCTGGTTTCGCTTGCTACCCTTGGGAAACAATGAGGTCGACGCTGGGTAAGGATTATGGGAGTGCCTGTTTGTACAATGTGTCAAGTTTGTGGCATTTGTATACCTGGGAAGCCTTTTGGTTTTGGAAACTTTTAAGACTCAAATTGAAGCTGCAATTACTGTGTCTTTTTTAAATGCATCCAAGAAAAGTATTTACTCTCCCCCAAGCTGTCTTTCTCACATTTAAATAAACATTCACAGGTGTATAGCCAGGTCCTACAGCATCTGTTCCTTGAGACAATTTTAGAACAAAGAGATCTGAGTGAACTGCAAAAGTATAGTGTGAAGGGAGATCGAATTTCACAGGTTCTTTAGTGAATGATTCACAGTTTAAAAGTTTTTTTATAGACGGATGAGTGGAAGTTTGAGACCTATTTTTACAACAGTAACGAAAGAGAGGAAATGTCACTGCAGAAGATATTTTGTGAGCACAGACGTCATTTTCTTTTGACACAATGACATACCACTGCTTTACAAACATACTCTCTGTTTTGTTATTCAGCTGCAATTAACATATTAGCCGTGTCTCTCCTTATAATACCACTGAACTTTTAAAAGCTAGTTTAAAAAACAATATGTCCAAGTGTCTAATCACTTCACAAAAAGACTGTGATGGTTGCCACAGATGCTTTTTTTCCCATCCTTTTTAAGCTATTTTTAAAGGTATCTACTTCATCATAAGATCAAGATGTGTAAAAAGCTCCGTATTCTGCCGTCCTTTGTTTCCAGCGGCAAACTGGGAGCGCTGCGTCTGAAGGTGCGTCTGGTGGAGGATCGGATCTTGCCGTCCATGTACTATCAGCCCCTCATTGACCTTCTAGTTGAGTCGGTAATCTCCCCTGCAGAGGTCAGCATCACTGCTCCTCCTCAACACTGACTCATTTGTTCACGACCATCATGTCAAGAGACCCCCCCGCATACATTAGTTTCGCCTCTCTGTAGTGTTTCCTTTCACCTGATTCAGATTCACGCCACCTGCCTCATTTATCCTACACTGGCTTTCCGATGACACTCCCGTTTCTTAGCCCTGTGACCTGAGTCCTCCTCTCACCAGGTGGAGGATAGCAGTGCTCTGACCATGCTGGAGGACGTGACCACAGTTGAGAGCAGGCAGGACGTGGCGATGACTCTGGTGAAGATCTACCTGGGACAAGGCCTGGTGGTGCCCTTCCTGGATTACCTTAATACCCGCGAGGTCAACCACACTAGTAAGATTAAAGAAAAAACAGGTCTAGAATATGAATGTATGTCTGAACTAATGCGAATTGTAGGAAACTAGGATATGCAGACATTTTTATTTTCTTTACAAATAGGTTGTAGGTCAGATAGTCTCACAACTGAATGTGTCTGTAGGGATTAAATTAGCAGTCTGCTTTTTGAGGCTGCACTATATTCTTATCAGACAGTGATTCCTGCATAGTTAAGTGCTAAACATTGTACATGTAACAACTGTGATTGCACAATACACAGTGTGCGTAAGATCTAAATTTATCTCTATTAGTCAGTCTCTGGATTAGTCAGTTTGGAACATGCCAGTTTGCTGTTATTGCTCCACTCCCATGAGACCCTCTGAGGGTTGCTGCTGTTTAACTCTGAATTGACATTAAGGTCTCTGAGCGCTGCCGTTATGGTCTGCATGTGGGCAGTAAAAAGCCTACTAGCGCTATATTTACCACCCCAATGCCAATTATTTACTCACCCAACAATCTTTTCGTGGCTTTCTCTGTGGTCTGGATTAGTCATGTTTTTGCCTCCGCACCATATTCCCATGATAATTCACACTGTGTTGTGCTCCGGTCTTTGGCTTCTGTTGGTGTAGTTTGAGATAATAAGCATAGCGCCTAAGTTTCCATAGCAACTCCACATGATCCAGACACTAACTGCTTGATCAGGAGTAGATGCCGTGAGCAGCCAGGCATTAAAGTTAGGAACGGGGGGCAAGGCAAAGAAAATGTACTGTACACCCACTGGGCTGCAATAAAAACCCAACCAAATATTTTACCTGGCAACTCAGACCTGTCATCGGGTATATTTTAGTGTCAAAACTGAAGGATTTATTCCATGTCACAGCACGATCAGTCTGCCCTCAGTTGTGACGCTGAGCTATTTGTTTGTGTAGCTTGGCTCATAAACAAGCATCAAAAGGAATAGAAAGCATGCATAACCAAGAAATGTATACCAGAGCCAGAGGAAAAGCCTGAACTAAGGGCAAGAACAGACAAAGGCTCCATCCACTGTATGCATAGCTTCCACTCTAATGAAGTAATGTTTCAGTCTTAAAGGGGTTTTCATCAAGCATAATTATGCGCTTAATGAGGGTCTCTGAAAGTTCATTATATTTATCGGGAGTTAATGCAGTGGTGGGATCCTTTTCCCTGTTTCTGCCCTTAGATATACATCAAACAAAGTGTTTTTTAGGTGCAACAGTAGAGAGATGACGGCAAATGAGCCATGAATGGTTGCAATTTATGGTGAGCTTCTTAACCCTTGTTTTTGTAATTCTTTTTGTTTAAATCTATTTGGAGGAATGCTCACTAAGCACAGTAAAATCAATTTAAGTTTGCATGTGAGGGCCTTTAATCCTCCTATTCCGCAGTAAACAACACTCTGTGACTTTCTTCAAATTTGGCACAAACGTTCACTTGGATTCGAATGAGGAACTGATGCAATTTTGGTGGTCAGTGGTTGCTGTGACCTGTGGCACTGTTTTTGGTTCTAACTCAAGAACCCTAATTATGACCAAATTTCACACAAAGCGACTTAAAGTGATGGCATATTATACAAAGGTCACACATTCCTACACAGACATAGACTTGACTGGTTGGCTTAAGCATACAATTACAACAAAGTAATCCTAGTTTCCTTTGATTCTGATCAAGAAAAAAACACGATAGGGCAGCGACAGATGTTGTATGAAGAGAAGGCAACAATCACTTTCCTTGTAGTTCTTCAAATTTGTCATTTACGTGTTTCTCATA
Source organism: Stegastes partitus (assembly GCF_000690725.1). Taxonomy (NCBI): domain Eukaryota; kingdom Metazoa; phylum Chordata; class Actinopteri; family Pomacentridae; genus Stegastes; species Stegastes partitus. Next base: position 120,159 of record NW_007577775.1, read on the forward strand.
AATCTAAGTAGCTGTATCAGTGTTATATTTTAACATATTAAAATAACATTTCTTTTCTGTTTTGCTCTTATAGCTGATCCAAACACTTTATTTCGCTCCAACTCCCTTGCCTCCAAGGCCATGGAACAGTTCATGAAGGTGCGCTGACATGTCTGTTTATTTTTCCAGGAATTGTGTGTGATTGATTTTCTGTCTCCACTGTGAAACATAAATTCTCTGATAATTGTTTCTAACCTTTAGGTCAGTCTTTCCTGTTTTCTTGCCAAACATCCCTATCTCTATTAAATGTGCCTTGACTTAGCTGCATCTTACTGTACATTTTTTTAGTCTCTTTACAATGAAGATGTACATGTTTCTGAAGCAATCCCTGTAGCATAAATGTAAATGAGATGTCTTCACCATATGGTCTTGTTTTGCTGTCAGGCTGTCGGCATGCTGTATCTGCACGAGGTGCTGAAACCCATCATCAATCGCATCTTTGATGAGAAGAAGTACATTGAGCTGGACCCATGTAAGATTGACTTGAACCGCACAAGGTAAAACAGACTGTCAATGCCATCATTATGTTCTAACCTAAAAATAGTCCAGCTTCATTTCACAGGTGCTCGTCCTGAGCTCCAAAAGACAAGTGGGGATTTTGTTTCATAGATTTATGTGTGCGGTTAACAACTTATGTGTTAAAATGGTCAAATAAAAAAGCTGTCACAGGAGACTGTCCACTTCCTTTACACTTCACCCCTGAGAGAAAGACATCAATGTGAGAAAATGAAAAAAAGCTATGTAAAAAGGGGGGGAAGGCGGTTGCTTGGCAACTGCCACGAACCCCCTGAGATGTCTATCTCTGACATGGAGGGAGATCCAGGATCTAACATCCTCCACGTTTGGAGTAGATCTGCCTTTTCGATCATCTTATTTGTTTTCTACACTCCCTGTCTATGTATCTCTTTGGACATTTTCAATAAAGCACTCAATGTTTTTTTTTGTTTTTTTTTATCTGTCCAGTCCCTGAAATAACAGGCTCTTACATGTAATGACATAATCAGGCACAGGGAGGTGATCAGTCATGTTGTAAGAGTGAGTGATTGTAAGTACAGAGTGGATAGGAGTATATTTGATTAGTGTGCAGAGTCAAGTGTGGTCTTTATATAATTCAGCCAAATTCATGAACAAACCAGCTGGTACAGGGATTGTGTATACGCAGTAGAACTCTGACACTGGGATTCAGTCGCTTACATTTATCTTTCTCTGTCTCCGAAGACGAATTTCATTTAAGGGTGCAGTGTCAGAGGCAGAGGTGCGGGACAGCAGTGTGGAGATGCTGCAGAGCTATTTAACCAGCATCATTGAATCAATCGTGGGCTCAGTCGATCAGTGTCCTCCTGTCATGAGAGTGGCCTTCAAACAGCTGCACAAGAGAGTAGAGGAGCAATTTACCGAGCCTGAGAATGAGGTCAGTGTGGAGCAAAACACAGAGAAAAGCTTTTCAAAGCACGGCAATGTATTTGTAGGTCTTGTGATTTAACTACAGCTATTATCCTGAGTGCTGACTGTCCTTCATTCATTGACTTTCCTGTCAAACTCACCTTGATGTTTACAGGATGTAAAGTACCTGGCCATCAGTGGATTCTTCTTCCTGCGTTTTTTCGCTCCTGCAATCCTCACGCCTAAACTGTTCCAGCTGAGAGACCAGCACGCTGACACACGTACGAGCAGAACACTGTTACTACTGGCCAAGGTATGATACAACAAACACATGCACACACACTGCTATGAATAATTTATCCGTGTCCAGACATCACACTTAAGAGCAAAAAAAACAAACAGTCAAGAGATGGATGTATTGGATATGAAACCACATGCTGTCTGCCAGACGCTAAGAATTTCATGTTCTGGGTGCAAAACTAATAAATATGAAGCAAGAACACAACTTAAGGTGTTTGTACTAAGTGTACAGGCAGCAGTGCTTTTGAATGCAGTGAAGGCCAATAACAGCACGTACAGCACGGAGCTGCTCACTGCTTTTTCACACTGTTAGGTCATTATGTAATACGGATAAGTCAGCAACATCCCTGCTTCTTTTTTCTAATTAACTAATTTTCAAATAGACACATCTGAGAAATAAGCTAAATCATGACAACTCAAGATCACATATAACACATCTCCACAGGGTTTTATCAACTACACAGAGTATGCAACGTTTTTCTCAGTGCAGGTGTTTGTCTAACAATACCTCCTCACATCCTTGTTTTAACTGGATCAAATTACAGTTGCAGTTTCCTTGTAACTGGCAAAAAACACATCTAGCAGGTTATAATCAGGAACTACTCATGCTTTTGAGTTATATTGAGCCAGAGGAGTGGCCAAGTGTCACTCAGATTAACACCCTGGATAGCATTAAAAACAAGGTTCTCATAGACACATACTATAAGGAAAGTAAAACCTTGTTGCTCCCCCACATGTGGCTTTTGTGGTTGCTGTCCGTGGTGCTGAAGTGCTGTTGCCATGGGCCTTCTACAGAGACAGGGAACGGGCTATTTTTACCTCTGTGTGTGCCGCGACCAGACTGCGGTTCAAAGCCGAGCATCAGAGAGGGATGTAGAGAGGGACTTCCTCCTCTCCCTAGGCCAGGTGTGGGCTGGACAAAGGGCCTCACAGCATGCTTGGCCTCAGGGACCCTTTTGATCTTCGACTTTGAGATATGCAGTCACTCGCTGAGTTCTGTCAGCTACTGGAGATTTTATGTGTGTTAAAGATATGAGCATAGAGCAGACTGTGTGTCTTTGTGGTCACCAGGCATTACAAAGTGTCGGCAACTTGGGTCTTCAGCTGGGCCACGGAAAGGAGCAGTGGATGGCGCCTCTTCACCCCATCATCCTGCGCAGTGTGGCCTCTGTCAAGGACTTTCTGGATAAGCTGATCGACATAGATCATGATGTTGGTAAGGCCAATGACGCTGAACACGCGACTAAACTTGTAATCAAAAGTAAGGTCCAGAGGTCATGCTGCTGAGCTAATCAGCCACTGACAGCGCTACAGCTCCCAGCTGATGTAAGGATTAAGAGAAACAATACTGTAGCCCTGTGGTGAAATATTCATAACTAGCTGGAAGTCTAGAAAAGAGTTGACATGGTCAGTGAGCTGGCAGGGAGCTGGAGTGCGAAGCCACAGACGTTTTGTACACGCCACGCTGGTTGCCCAACGTGTCTTGGCTGCTTTCTTACTGTCATGTGTCAGCGCGGCTGTTATTGTGAAACATCTTCCCCCTCTGACATATCATGTTTCAGCCTCCTTCTTCACATCACACCCACTCATTTCTCTTAAAGGCCACTTTGACATTTAATGCTCTTCAGGTGGGTTTGTTGGACAGAAGTGGATGCTTGTTATTCCTCTTTGAAGCTGTCTAATGCAGTGATGGTAGGAGACTGTGGAGTGCTGATAATAAACACACGTGCAGCAGTTAAATAACAGAATGTATGCTGTTTGTTTATTGACACAGCACCACCTTGTGTCTGTCTGGATGAATATGCCACTATATATACATTGAAATGCACTTACATTTTCTCCCTGCAGTGTCCGAAGTGCCTCAGAGGGCTGTATTCATGCCTTCAGTCACAGTCAAAGAGGGGTACCTCAACAAACACAAAGCGGAGGGACCCCAACTTCTGTCCCGCTTTGCCTTTAAGAAGCGCTACTTCTGGCTGACAAGTGAGACGCTTTCCTATGCCAAGACTCCTGATTGGCAGGTTGGTGCTGAACAAGCCACCTTGAGTTTTACATTCCACCAACATACGTGTGTCATTTTGGCAGCCAGACACTGTATTGTGTTTTATTTAATTATTTTATAATTTTGCCATCTAGTGTTCATAAATCTCTCTTCTACTGTGACTTCTGGATCAGTACTAATAAATATCTGCTGGATTGTTTACCACAAGCCAGAAACAGATGAGTAAAGTTTGAATCAAAGTCATGTGAAAGTGAATCATCCATTATTAGATGGTGATATGCCTTCTTGTGATGAATTAGTCCCAGTGTGTGCCCTTTGAACGACATTCATCACACAAAGAGGAAACATTTTAGTCATCCCCAGCTTGCTTTAATGCATTTGTGTTGATCCTCTTGCAAAAACATCATTAGTGTTATTACCATGTGGTGCCTTACCTCGTGATAATGATCTCCTCTCACTTACTAACCGGAGGGAGACTGAGAGGGGAGCAGCCCAATCTAGCCCAATAAAAAGCTCTCTCTCTCTTTGAGCCAGTCTCTGCTTTGTGTGACTGGAATAAAGGCGAGGGTTAATTGAAGGCGGTGGATATTCATGCTAACATTGCAAATCAGATTGCAGACAATGTCCTGGCCCCTTTCCTCCATGTTGCAGCACTCCAATCTGAGTGAGGAGAGCTCCTATTGGAAGTGGCTGATTTACACTTTAAAGTAACCTGTGCTGCCACAGTGATCTCATCTTCACTTCTTTCTTGTCTCACACTGTTCCTTGTTGCCTAATGGGTGCAAGATGTTTCAGTATCACAAACCGCTTCATTAATTTGCTCTGTGATCAAATGTCACCTTTATTTCACCTAAACCTTGGAGTGAAACGGCCTGAGGCAAAAGCACGATGCATCAGGACCAGCGTGCACTTACTCCTGTTAATTGGTGTTGTGGTTTGTGGCTGAATTGTTGCAGGTGCGCTCTTCAATCCCTATTCAGTGTGTGTGTGCTGTGGAGAGGGTGGATGAAAATGCCTTTCAGCAGCAGAATGTAATGCAGGTCATCACCCAGGACAACGATGGACAGCTGCACACCATGTACATCCAGTGCAAGGTGCGTTGGTACCGACACCAGCCAGTCGCCACCAAAGTGCACAAGTTATTACTTCTGTTGGATTTTCTAATTTGTTGGCAGTTTGCAGTCTTCTTAGATAAAAAATTAGACTGTGTTTTCTCTTAAAAGTAAAGAATGGTGTATCTTTTCATATAAAGTAATTTCTCCCTTTGCCAACCCTTAGTTTAACTATTCAGACCACTAACAACACGAATCCTGGTGTTTTTTCTTGTCTAAATAGAACGTGAATGAACTAAACCAGTGGCTGTCTGCGATCAGGAAAGTCAGCATCTACAATGAGCGCATGCTGCCCTCTTTCCACCCGGGGGCTCATCGCAGTGGCAAGTGGACCTGCTGTCTGCAGGCAGACCGTGCTGGTAATCCTGCTGTTATTACTTCTAATGCTGTGCAAGCTTCTCTGAGGACTCAGGATGTGGCCTGACTGTCTAACCTATTTTTATCATACTGTTCATGAGCATATATGGAAAATGTAGCTCAGATTTACAATGACACCCAAGGTGCTGGAAGGATTGTGGAGAATTAACAGCTTCCCAGAGAAAAAGCAGTATTGTCCATCAACATGCAGGCTTAGTTCACCACATTACTTTTTTTTTTTTTTTTAACTTCCTTCCTGGTCGACTAACTTGCAGCTGAGCGAACGCGTTCCTCACTATCCATATTTAATGACTAAACGCTCAATTTGTGGCTGCCGTGTTCTTGTTGCTTCAATGGAGAACGGGCTCTGAGAATCATAATGCGATCTTCTCTGACCAATTACGTTTAGTCGCTGTTGGAAAGCTACATGTGATTACATTTCTTGTTCAGGTTTTCACACTCCTGAGTGTAATTTTATTCATCACTAGCGTTTTTATAACACAAGTTCCCCGAAGTGTAAAAAGGGGGTTAAACGTAGAGTAAAATGCAATGTGAGAGTTTAGGGTTTGATTGCCACAGAGTCTATTCACACTGAATATTATGCACAAGCTTGTAGCACTATGAGGAGTGGGGGATGTGTTAAGCGTACCTGTGTGAGGCTCATAAGTAGAGCACTACAGTTACAGGCTGCAGTAGAACCCACTCAGCTGTGACGCTGGGCGACTGGAGTGACCCTCTGGATCCCGACGTAGAGACTCAGACGATATTCAAGCAGCTTCTCCAGGGCAGAGATAAACTCAGGTCAGTGCCTGTCAAGTCATCTGCCTTGATGCAGTTAATTTACCGGACACTAGAGGTCTATGTTGCAACACAGGAATGCACTGCTTTGCTGCTGCTGCTTTTTGATGCTTCTTGACAATACAATGAATCAAATATTTACCTGTCTGTTGCTGGATGAAAAGACAAAGCAGCGTCCAGAGAAAAGGCAGCGATCATATGATATGATTCTGACTGATACTGCAGGAAAAAATATGTGGAGGTGCCAGATGATGATCAGACGTCGAGCAATAAGGAAAAAAGGACCAACTCTGACATTCACCCAGGTGAGACTAAACTGTAACTTCTCTTAATTTAATTTTTGTGTGTGGCCTCATGTTATCATCATGATCATCTGCTGCTTTCTGATAGTGTTCTTAAAAATGCTCCATTTTATTATAAAGCAATGATCTAAACATTGTATGTGGGTATGATGTTTAAATTGATAAAGAGCAAAAAACCCATCAACTAATCTGTACATTTCTGTCTTGTAGATGGCGCTGAATGCAACGCACAGCTAATGAAGCCAGGTCAGAGTGTCGCTGCTCGGCTGCTGGCGGTGATAGAGGATCTGGAGCAGGCTCACACCACCTTCCAGCACAGAGAAAAAGAGGACGCCACCAGTGTCATTCTGAATCCCTAGATGCCACGTGGACTGGGATCCATTAAATGCCTGAAGGGTGGGGGGGTTGTTGGGGTGAGTTGGGGCGTCCTGTACCAACATGAGCGTGCGTCAGCTATCCCACTCGTCTGATTGTCAGGGAGAAAATGTGGCGACACAGTGCAACCTCTTCCAGCCTTTTAGTACTTTCCTTGCTGGCTGTAAAGAGCAGAGGGAATTCTGCCACTTGTAATCTTTTTGTATTCTCTGAGTGCCACCGACAACAGTGCCGGGAGAGATTATGATACTTGACGATAAAGGGGCGCGAGGGACTTTGAAGCATGATCTGACTTTGATATTTTTTATGTAGATAACAAGCAATCTGTTGCATGGCCTGCATCCACTTGTTGTGAAATGTGAAAAGAAGCTTTTATATTTTGAGATACTGTACAGGACCTCAATCACACATTTTTATGCAAAAAGCTTGTTGTAGTGTAATCTACAGTACCTGAAGGTGAGGTGTTTTGATATTGCTGTTATCAACGTTTTGTATTTTTATTGAGGCAATTTATCACCACGGCCGCAATGTAGCAGTGACATGAAAACTACAGGTTTTTTTTTTACCATGAGATTATGAAATGGTGGTGCACATGCCACAGTATAACACGGCCTTTTACAGCGAGTCAAAATGAATATTATTTTATTTGTTGCTTTGGTCCCTTTATACAAAACAATGTGCTTTTGTTTGGTGCTATGGCCAGTCAACCTAAATGTTTGGTTCTGATGTAAATTGCATATTTAAAATCTCCTTACTCTTGATGTAGCCATTCCTAAAGTCATATGGGTAATATTTACCTGTTAATAACGTCATGTCCATGTGTACAAAGAGTCAATCTTCAATATAATAGAGACAGCAGAAGTAACAAAATATGTGAAATACTCCCATTTGATTGTTCTTGAGATTTTTGTGCCACTGCATTTGGCTCACAGGTGTCAGGATGTGTTTGAGATGCCAAATTTGCTTTTAGAAAAAAAAGGTTTGTTTTGAAGCATTTCAGTCAACTTGTTTTCTTTAGGTATCCGTGAGACACACAAACATGCTGAAAAACCATTTCTCATGTAGAAAGTGTTGTGTGCCCTTACACAGAGGTCAGTGATTGTAATGAAATCAGATCTGGGATCTCTGAGATAACCACAGCCGGCCGCTCTGCCTCTGGAGCTGTTTAGATGCTGCTCTGGTCCAGCTGTGTGGAATAAACTACAGCACTCATGCCAGTAAGTTAACAATGAACAGGAAACACTGATCCAGTTATTATATGTGTTTTGATATTTGCAGCTTTCAAAAATGTATTGATTTGCCACTTAAATCTTTTCAAAACTAGAGTGAACTTGACTGACTTGTGAACTTCACATTCCCTGAATGAGGGCTCTCGTTATGAAAAGAAAAACACACTGCCTGTACCTTATTTTGCAAATTCACCATAAAGGTTTGTTCCAAGTGGATTGTTACTGTGAACACAACTGTATTATTCAATAAACTCTTAAATCAGCTCGCAAGTCTAGTGTGAAATTTGTTTCTAGGAAAACAAATCAGTGTTAGCAATAAATGCATAAAGAGATGTTTTTCCATTCTTGTTAACTTGGGTTGAATTAAGTGCAAAAATGATTAGTAGTAAGTAACTAACTTGCTGTCTTACATCCATCCATCTCCTGGTTGGTATTAAAGGTCTGATTCAGTGCAGAGGATGACATTCAGTCACTCATTGTATTACAGGAAACGTCCCATCATGTCTGATCGATGCCAGAGCAGACTCACAGTGTCATGGTTACCACGCCGCCCCTTCATTCAAATGAATAATTTAATTAAACCACCGTAACCACAGACTTCATGATCCAACAAGAGTCAGAATCTAATGTTAAATTATACCACACAAACAATGTGTGCAGCCATTCCACCTCCAGGCCTTATTTAAATGCTAATGAGAGCAGACCTACCTGCAATGATGCAGCAGTCTCCCCGCCAGCACTCTCATTAGGCCTGAGAGGTGAGCGATGAGAGGAGGCAGGGCGGTGTGGTTTAAGTACCAGAACCAGGAGGGGTACTCACCCCTGAGCTGCTGGGTCAGTGCTGGAGGGGAGCCTGATCTCCTCGGGCCTCGACACATCCCGAGGCCCGCTGTAATATGCGTCAACCACAGCTCTTCGCCACAGCACCGACACACAGCAGCCAAAGACAGAAAATGGCCATAAAGCAAATTTACTGCCAGAGAGAACAGTGTCTGCTGCACTCCACAGCTCCAGCAAAGCTCATTTATATCCATATAACGAGAGCACAGAGCTGCACAGGGAAAGGGAAACGGTGGAGCTAAATGAAGGTGGACACACCACCGACTGGGGGAAGAAAAAAAATAAATAAAATGAGGAAGAACCAAGGTGACAAAAGGTCAAACAAACTACCCTGGTCAAGGGCACATTTATTTTTCCACAAGAAACACACAAACATGCAACAAGGTCATCACAATTCAATAAAGACCAATAGATTAAGAAGCCCTTTATAGTTTAATCAATGTCTCTCTATATCTTGCTTTTAGTTTATCTCAGTTTCTCTTTGTGTGAACCATTTTAAATAGCGATATGCAGACACTGCTTAAGAGAAATCAAACCACAAAAGTCATGATTTGAAGATGTCAATTAAAATGGGCACTTAAAATGCAAAACACTCGGATGTTTTACATGTTGTGAGAAGAGTGAGGAGGCAGCCAAACGCTATCACGTCCCCATCTGTGTAAATCAAAGCCAATAGAGGAAACAAAAAAAAAGACAACGAAAAAAAAGACCCTTCTAACTGGAGTAAGTCGCGAAACCACAGTGCTAAATCACCAGAAAACCAGGGTGATACTTCTAAAGGAGCTAACGATGTTTTCATACGCAGAAAAAGCTATGCATTGTCAATAAACTTGCTCACAGTTTGGTTAACATGCACCTCTAGGAGAACATTACTGTATCTTTAAAGGACATGAACCTAAGCTTTGTCTACTAGACGCCCACTTTGGCAACACGCTCACACACATTCACACGGACGAACAGATACAAACACACAGTATATCCACACAAAAATGTTAAGGTATCATTTAGAGAGAGAAGTACAGTTTGCAGTGGACACTACGAGAGAGTACAACTGTAAATACTTCATATGTTAGGACAAAGTGATTTAATCCCTTATCCCACTTCTACTCAAATGGATAGTATGGAATGAATCTTAATAAGAGTAATACAGCAAATGTTATGTTATAGTTTTTTTTTTCTTTTTTTAGAGACAATCATTCAAAAAAAGACATCAAAAATATATGTTTTCTAATACATAGCATGTGAACATCCTCCGATTGCAACCCCTTTTGTTTAGAATCCTGGAGGTAGGCACCCCATAAAGAAAACATCCATTGTCATTTAAACCAAAACAAAACAAAACAAAAAAAATCCACCTTCTTGCTACACATTAAATCATGTATTAGATCTTAAAAATAGTAAATTGCATATAAACCATCTCTCTCTTCTTTAATTCACGCAAATACCAAACCACGTTTTAGTCGTCGTTCCCGTAGAAGTCTGTACACACCTGAAAAGTCTAAAGGGCCTGCATCGCTCGCACTACAAGACCGACACACGGAAAGGAAAAGTTGAAGAAGCAAACATTTGGATTTCTCTAGTTAATGAAAACTTCATTCAACATGGAAAAAGAATCCCTGATAGATTGGAAGCATTCTCTCTTGCTGTCCCATTTTATAAAGGGTGTCGAAAAAGGTGTGGAGGAGAGAACTTGAAATGGAGCAGGCCGAAAAGTGACTGCATTCAACGCCTGGGTCAAAATCACACGTTGAAATACTTTAAGTAGTTTGTTTTAGCTTATTGGAGTGGCAGAGAGTTGGAATCACACAGGCAATAAAACATAAAACTGTAGTTTAAAGTTCGTGGAAATAAAATCGAATAATTGACGTATTTAAGTAAATGCTTAGTTCGGAAACAACCAATACAACATCTAATCAACTCATAGGAAGAATAACAGGATTAGTTTTCCTTTCACCCTTTACCTTTTTTTTTTAGTTCAGCATGTATTCTCTTTTAGATATTTTTGTGTGAGGAAATATCCGTTTTTGTTCGACGCTAAATTAGAACTTCATTCTGTACTTCTTGTACATAAAATCGACAGTCTACACAGCAGCACTTTCATCTCAGATTTTTTCTCTCTCTGGTTCTCTGTAGAAGCATGTAGTACTCATGCAACACACACTATTTATTATTATTATGTCTTTTTTATGCCTCAAGCCATTTCTTTTCTTCTTTACACATAATTGCAATGATTGTGTGTTCTCCTCCGGCTGCTGCCACAGCACTGGTGTCAACTTATACAGAATGCATGTAAATTATATGGATTTTCACCAATTTGCCTTGCATATGGAATCATACGTAAAATCCCATGATTAATAAGAAAAGCAAACATTAACATAAGTTCGCTGAAAGTTCAATCAGTTATTCAGCCATTAGCACATTGTGTTGTGCTATGAAGTTGCAAAGCATAACGCGCAAATCATTTTTGACCAATGTGTGTTCCTCTGGTGTAGCTTTGGTTTAAAGTGTACACAATAGTTATTTATCTAAAACATGTTGTTGCCCTTTATAGATCCTATGGATTATCAGTGGATTTGATTAATTTTCCACTGGTTGGTTGACATCTGAATGGGTCGACATGTACGCTGGTGAGCTACACCTCCAAATTGCAGCTGAATGTGTTATGTGTAGACACAGATGAAGGACTACAGCTGCTGCTCTGTGATTTTGGTCTCTTGGGTGTTCCAAATTCTGGTAATGCACTCTCCTCTCTACAAATCGTGTCTAAACACAGAGCGAGAGTCAACCGAAACAGTAAAGTTAAAGGCAGGACGGCTGAACAATGAGCTGAACGGAGCTGCATGTTCATGTGATATCTCTCTGTAGTTCGTCTCATTGTCGCACTGTTTCCATTTCATTTTAAAAATGTAGTAATAAAAAAAACAAAAACCAAAAACAAAGTACAACTGCATTAAAAGAAAATCCTGCTTATGAGTGTGAAACATGGACTGCACTAACTGTCTGGTGGTAGAATTTGCATAATCAATGACAGACAGGTAAATATAAACACAAAAAATCTCAATCAGCTTGTGAGACGTGTCTCTGCCTGGCTGGCTGGCATTGAGTAGAAGGAGTCAGGCCAGTTAAAATACGACAAAATGCCAGCTCTTCGTGCCGTTTTGGAGTTTCTAATGAAAAAAATACTAAAACCAAGAACTGGAATAACATTTACAACATCTTAGCACTACAATTATGCTGAATTTGATATCAAGCAACCTGTCTGTTTTTTTATACTACACTAAGTTAAATTGTGTGTACATACAACTCAGGACAACTCTGCTTAAACCATGTGTGGAGCCTGACACACTGTATATGAGATTTTTGTAAATAATATGTGAGCAATGAAAGCCTAAAATAAACAAAGAAAAATATTTGACCCTAAATGCAAAACTGAATTATGAAGCCTGCCAAAGTGTGTGTATTTTTATTTTTTTTTTAAATATAGGTGTTTTTGTCAGTGTTTTATATTTTTAGGTTATTTGAAATCACAATTCAAAACAAATGTATATATTTATAGTGCAGAAGAAAAGAACATGCTCAGAAATAAAGGGTGTATTTGTCACTAGATCATAGAAATAGTATTGTTACGTAATTGTGGATAGGCCTCTTGTCCTGTTGTATAAATAGGACATGGATTCTTCAAACAAATATGGCGGCTGCATGAAAGCGTCACTGTGATTAGCAGCTGTGAGGCATGTATCTGCATATATTGATGGTGCTTTGATGTCAGAAAGTGAACGACATACGATGTTGATCACACACATATTTCTTTATGACTTTTAGCGTATTTATATCTGGTTACAAACTGACTAAATCCAACCACTTTGTTGCTCCAGTTAGCTAAAACAAACTCTTAAGAATATTTGCCGTTTGATCTTTAACCCAGGCTGTTTCCACCTTCATACTCAACAAAACTGCCTGACTGCATCCATTTCCATGTTCTGGACAAGTAGAAAAAAGAGAAATTGCCCATTTTGGGAAGGAAGAGGGGAGAGGGAGGGGGGAAACGGCCATCTTCATGCTGCTAAAGCTTCCCCACCAATAATAAAGACACATTTACTGTATTTATTGGTGTCCCACAGGGGATCAACTACACAGATTCTACATTAAGGTAACAACAGCAGCATACGCTAAGACTACTTGTAATATAAGACGTCCATAACAAGTCATACATGTTTCAGTCCCTGACATACTGACAATTTTTTTTTTGCCAGATTTTATGTATTCATGTTAATATGTGCCTGTGTATAGATATGTGGGACAGTCTTTATATTTTCTACATAGAAGAGTATAAAAATAAATTAAACTTACACCATTGACTCAAATTGAGCTTGAATTTAAAGGTATATCACATCTGCAAATGTATATTATATATATATCTATATGTATATCTATGTCTATATAGATATATACATATATATATTTAAAGCATTGCAAGCCATTTTTATAAACATCAACATAAAAAAAGACAAATTTCATTGCAATTTAAGACATTTTCCTAAAAATTAAATGACTGATTAAACAAAAATGTTGCCTCAAAGTGCTATGGAAGACTATGATTCACCCCCAAATTAAGCCCACAGCTGGGTGCCCACATGATAAACCTTCCACCAACACCCCCGCTCATTAAAATTGATCAGATATACTTATGGAGAATTATGCAGCACTGGGTTATCTTTAATCTCTGGGTAAAGAAACATCACAGGATCTCCAGCGAGGACCTTCAAATAGTCTTTAGCTCAGAGGCATGAAACCAGAGGGGGGAAAGAGGAGAGTGTTTGAAAGAAAAAAAAAAAAGGTCTCAACCAACAACATACTGGACCAGCATTTGCATGGTTTCTCGCTCTGCAGAGAAGGAGGAGGCGGTGAATGAGGGCGAAGCCATACATCAGGATCAACCCTAACGACTGTGAGTGAGCTCACGCAGGGAATGAGGTGTTTCACTGCTCGCTATACAAGCAGATGAGCTCAGTGCACTGAATAACAGCAAACCAGCTCACAAGAGACTTGTAGATCGCAGGCGAGCAGGAGTGCTATGGATCCCCAATGGGAAAACCGTTGGGGTCTGAAAGAGGAACGTCCATCTGTGTGTTCAGCTTTTCTCCTCAAGGACTCAACGCCAGCATATTAATGCCTCCTAGCACGCGATCACCTCTCATGTATGGTCAGCATGATGGATCGTGCCAACGCCTGGGTTTGCTCCAACTGGGAGAATAATAATGCAGGCTTTATATTCACAGAGGTCGGCGTCATCAGTGTGTCAACAAAACAAATGAGTTTAACCTTGGAGCGTAGGCGCAAATCCCACTTCACAAGCTCAGCCTTTCAAGTTACAACCCCTTGTAACAAGCTGCGAACTGACTGGTCAGAAGCTTGTTTCATCCATTTCACGTCTCCTCTCACAGACAGTCTACAAGGTTAACCATACAACATACATTTACTACCAAACACCACTATTTCATAGTCTTTAACTCTCTGGAACCTACGTCATGCACTACAGAACACACAGAATTACTGATCCGCTGTATCAGAAGTGGAAAATGTCAGAGATGCCCAGTGCAACCTTAAATGACATCAGCAGAGCTAAGATCCTCTCCTTCAAATCACAAAACCAAGTTTCACCACTTGTTACAGGTCAATAATTAATTATAAAAGTAAACGAGGGGAAGCAAGTAATTGATTTTCATTCAATTAAGAAGCTGAAATTCTCTTAAATGTATCTCAGCAATATCAAGCAACAGTTGATCCGCTGACACCTCACGCTCTCGCAGGTATTTGCTTAACATTCATTATGCAGCGTTAGTCGGGGCCATGCATTCTGGAGATCAGCATTTACAAAGATGCCTGTGTATAGTTTTGGCCCCTTGTCAGTTTACTCCGAGTGCAGAGGAACAGTTTCAGTTGAACCGAAAACACGTTAAATACCATTTACCTGCACCTATCACCATCAGCTTCCATCACTTTGCCATGGACACACCATGCTCAAGGCATGAATCAAGAGACAGCAGGGGGAATTCGAGGTTATACAAACCATAACATTGATTATAACCATTATTTTTGCTTCCATTGCTCTCGTGCCACCACTTCTGCAGGATATTTTTGTTTGTGGGGAGTAAAGACTTGTCGGCTGCATGTTGGCCCGTCATGCAGTGTCCCTGTTCTCTGGGAGATGGCGGGGCTTTGTGTTCCTGTGTACCAGCTCAGCTGGCCATCAGTCCTTCAGGTTGTCCTCGCCGACCCCCTGGGCCGACAGCTCTGTCAGGACGTTGTCCAAGTAGTTGGGATCGGGGTAGCCGTGACCGGTCAGGTTGGAGCCAAACTCTGTCTTGTGGTGAATCTCATTCCACACCACTGTGTCTGACTCGCCTGTGGTGCTGGACGTGCCGATGGTGAAGATGAGGCGTCTGTCCCAGGCCATGATCAGTAGCTTCAGAACCTGCAGACACACAAATGAAAAGAAGTGTTTTAAAAGTCACTCGACAGCAGACAAATACAGGAACAGACCACATGCAGGACGGTTGCTTCTGCGACTGTTGTCAGAGCTCACCTTCCTGCCTTTCTCATTGTCGGGCAGGTAGCAGTGTCGAGGGAACCCTCTTGCGCTGAACTTCTTCCCGGGGTTGGGGTGCTCATTGGTCTGGAAAAATGTCAACAACAAAAACAAACATTACAACTCCTTCTCTTCCATTTACGACATAATTGTGTGGGAAATGTCAACAGCACCCACAGGACAAGCTTTATTGTTCACGTTGCTCACAATGGCCCTTTGTGAAAGTTATTTGAGAGATATGTTACTGTAAACATCCAATTATCTCTTTAATGATCTGATTTTAGATTGGCTCTTTCAAGGCTCCAATGTGAAAAGAATAATCAGGTTGAATAAATCGCGTAGATACATGGGTCGGAATGGGGTCAGAAAACCCCAAACCTTACTAATAAAGGAGGCATAGTGCAGTTACAGTTATAGTGCCCCAGTGACGACAAACTGCTATTCCAAGCCAGTTTTGTGTTCCTTCTGCCTCAATTAAGCTCCCTGGATGGGTTAAATGTCCTATTCTCTCCACTGACTGTCTTCCTCTCTTTATTAAGAGAGAAATGTGTGTAGACGCATCTTCTTCCAACAGGCCAATCTCAGTGCAAATCAGCAATAAAACTGTGTATTTAAAAGTGAGATCTAATAAGTTTTTAACTGTGCCACCAAGACAGACCGCTATGCTAATTCTCATTCATTTGCTGATTGTAAGACGACTATAATACTACCCAATGTTATTTTGCTGTTGTCCATTGAGAGTATTACAGTTCTGTCAGCATGTTTAGAGGGTGGACTGAGGAAGAGTAATGCTCTCTGGCAATAGTGCATTGTGCCGCTGTGCTGACCTGAGTGGTCTGATGACCCCTGGTATTCTCTGACCCTGGGGACACTAATCCTGCTCTGCTAGCGTAAAAAGGTCAGTTTATTGACTTCATTAAAGCTCATCTCAGCACTGAGGATAAAATACGCAGCCCTCTCATCTCCACCAACCCACCAGCTTGAACTCAGGCTTCAAAATAGCCTGCCCTCTCTACTGCAAAATCACCTTTATTGGATTCATTGCAGTTTTGCTTTTTGTTATTTATGTTTGTATTTATTCATTATATATATAACATGCTACATGTTACATGCACTGTATAAAAAGACACATAACCTTTTTTTCTCACTGTCTGACAATTTGTGTTGCTTTTTTGGAGTAATAGCTTCTTCCTCTCTGAGTAGCCTTTCAGCCCATGTCAGTACAGAACTGGCTTCACTGTGGATAATGACTCTCTCTGACCAGCTTCAGCAGCATCTTCACAAGAGCTTTTACTTTTGTTCTGGGGTTGATAAGCACATTTTCACACCAAAACACATTCACCTGTGGACACAGAACCCGTCTCCTTCCTGAGCAGTATGATGGCTGGACATTTCCATGGTGTTTATACTTGCATATAATTGTTTGAACAGATGAACCTGGAACCTTCAGGCATCTGGACATTGTACCCAAAGATGAACCAGACTTGTGGAGGTCCACAATTCTCTTCCTGATATCTTGGCTGATTTCTTTAGATTTTCCCATGTTGTCACAAAAGGAAGCAGTGTGTTTGAGGTGTGACTTAAAATACATCCACAGGTGTGCCTCCAATGAACACAGATGTTGTCAATTAACCTATCTTCCAAAGCCATGACATTATCATCTAGGCTCTCCCAAATAGTTTGAAGGCATAGTAACCTTACTGTATGTAAATGTCTGACTTTGAAGAAAGTAATAAAACATTTTGTAAAAAATTTGCCCTGTCATTATTCTGGCATTTACAAATAGAAATAATTTTGGTAATCCTAACTGACCTAAAACAGGAAAAGTTTAGTCTGATTTAATGTCAGACAGTGAAGAAGAAAAGGTTATGTGTCTTTTTATACAGTGTATGTAAACTTCTGCTTTTAACTGTATATATACATCGTAAAAGATAAAGATAAGGCCAAGAAAACTGACTTATATGACTATCATGTGCCACACATTTTTTTTTTAATACTCTGAATTGTGTGTCTTTTCCAGAACTGCTGTGTGATTCCTAAGAACGCAGTTTCCTCGATGCCCCAACACCTCACCTTCCTGCACGAACAACTGCCCGTCAGGCTTAAGCGGATAAGCAGTTGTAGAAAGTTCACGGATTTGAGAGATGGTGGGAGAGACAGTGGATCAGGGCACAGAGGCAGCACTGTGGATTTAGTGAAGGGACACAGCTCTCACCTGGATCCCGGCAGGAATGTCGTAGACGATGCGGATGGTCTTGGAGTCTGGGTAGCCGGGCAGGCAGTGGGGGATGACGTGGTACTCCATCTTCCCAGGGGGCTGGGTGCCCGTTTTCTCCCCATAGATGGTTTTGCATGTTGGGCACTGAAGACTGCCGTCCTGCTTTGAAGAACAAAAATAAAAAATTGCTTGACATTAATGACACAATGACATGGCACTGAGTGTTATTACTTGTTTGATTTCATGTTGCTTTAGGAAGAAACTTTACCCAGGGGTTTCAAACATTTCCTTGTATTGCTAGTGATACTATTAAACCTTTTTGTTGTCACGACTGGGATTCATTCATTCTTCCTTCATTATAGTCCATTAAACAAAATTTAATTTGTGATGTTCAAAACTATAAAAACTTGAATTTAAGGGTGTATTATTTAATAATCTTGTATTTCCAATCAGTCAAGTGAGTATGTTATATCAGAAAAGGGATCACTCATAGTGATGAAACTACAAAGTATTATCAGCCGACTCTTCGGCTTAATGGAGCTTTTTTTTTGTCACTTTCAGCTCATTGTTTATCTGTTGACATTAACGACTTGCTAGTGAGCATAGTGGAGTACATAGCAGCTTGAGAGCCTGATATTTCTCACGACTTGGTTGTGGGAAAAACTGAAAGAGGAAGGATTATTTCCCCTAAATTGGTCAGGAAACCAGAAACAAAAGACCAAATTAATACTGACAGTGATATTTGTGTGCTACACGGCACATTCCTCATAAATAAAGCCCTGCACCTAATTCACATTACACTCTTATAACTGTGCCAGTAACAAAAGACTAAAAGTGCACCAACAGTGGTTTAATTTTTTTTCCCTTTCTGATTACCTTACGTTACTCTCAATGTATGTATCATTTAGTGTAGATTGCGGGGGTAAGACTGCCACTGGTGGTGCATTCCATGCAGCTTCCTCTCCTTCAGCTAACTGTTTCCATTTTCGAAATCCCCTTCAGTACTGGTAACAACAATCTCAGGGCAGGAATCTTCCAAACTGAAAATTTTTACTTCTGCTAAAGTTTTGGACTGTGCAATAAAGCAGCCGTGCTTGTTTTGTTTTGTTTTGTTTTGTTTTTTCCGTGCATGAAAATGTACAACTAAAACAATTCCCTCCTGTCACTATTGTGAGGGAATTGTCTGTGTATCACGTTCTTAGCCCCGACCAGGATGACTACGATTGGTTTAAAGAAATACAAACAGGCCAAAATTGTTCACTTCTAAATCTGAATGATGATAAAAGTGCAGTCACATCATTCTTCACAACATTGCATCAGTGCTAGAGAATGGTCCTGCTATGTGAGACTACTCACAATGCAACTTCACTAAGGTGGTAGTGGCTAATGAAATCATGGCTAAATTGAAGCTATTTTTTGTTTGTTTGTTTGTTTGTTTGTTTGCTTCAAACGTCCATTCTTTCTGGTGCTACAAAACTCTTAATACAATTATTATTAGTAAGAAGTGTACAAAGATCAAATATTGCAGCTTGATAAAAATGTAAGCCCTTAAAAAGTGTTTATACGGGATGTGGGGATATTAATGTGGAAAGATACTGGTGAAACCTTCAAATGTAGTTTTTTACTGCTTTGATCAACAGGCAGCGATCTCAAAAAAGGGATATTTCTAAATTTGGATGGATTAAACCAAAACGATCCACATAGCCTGATACCAAATGTAAATGAGTAAATTTGTATTCCATGCAAGTGAACTGAACTGAGCAGGATTCATAGCGATTTAACAAAATAGTATGCTGTCAAGTCTGATATGACTGATCTGATGAGACCATATAAGATCCCCATCTGTGTGCAACAATATTGAGGCCCGATCGTGTGCCAGTGCCAGCAGTGCATTCAAGCTGCAAGACATCGCAAGTTTAGAATTTGAGCCTAGAGTGACATCATAACAACGTCTGGCTCACAAGCGTTTACCCACCTTATTGCCATTGTTGTACATGGCCACCAGGCACAGCAGATGGTACATGTGCCCGCACTTGCCAAGTTTGCCCACCAGCTCTGGCTTGATGCCTTTGTGCTGCAGGACGCCTTCATAGCCTGATGACATGACCAGCCTCTCCATGCAGATGGTACAGTCCTGGAATAGCCAACCAAAATACTTCAGCTGCCATTCGACTTGTGCATGACTGTGTATTTGTGAGACTTGGTTCGGACAGTGAACGGTGACAGATTGCATCTCTTGGTGGGCACAAAACTTTGAAGTCCTTCGTGTGTGCGTGTGCACGCCTTTTGTGTCTTTTTTTCTTACCTCGTCTGGCACCACTTTAATCTTCTCCGTGTATCTTCGCACCACATCCTCCGGGTTTTTCCCTTGTTGCAAAATAAAACATACAAGAGATGAGATGACCATCAAAGAAAAGTTAAACTATCCCTTCCACAAGCCACAAATCGAAATGAATAGAAGAAGAGAAGATGGATCCCTGCCTGGCATTTAATTGTCATTTGAACATAAGAGAATAGAAGCTAGACCCTGATCAATCGGTTTCAGCGTCCACTCTGGCCTGGGCACCTCTTTTTTTTTTTTTTCAACAGATAAAAGAGTGTGAGTGTGCATGTGTATACAGTATACATCTCTGTGATGTTGAAGAGGAGGTCACCTTCAAACTGGCACACAACAAGCAGCCATCCCCACACTCTCTGATAATCCCCGTGTGCAATCAGGCTAGCATGGCTGAGAGCACACCCACAGCTTACACCCCTAATACGCTTACAGGCAACCTCCTTTCCCCCGGAGCCTTTGTTTGTTCATTTGAGGGACAGCCAGTGAAAAGAGGCAGTGAGAGCAGTGGAAAGAGACAGCCTGTGCAAAAAAAAAAAATACAGAGGTACAAAGGGTGGGCACAGGAGGCAGACAGTTGTGAAGAGAGGGAGGAGAGAAAACAGCAAAAAAGGAGGAGAAAGAGAAAGACTGAATTATGCATTTTATGCTAGTGCCATTTGATGGCTTCATTAGCCGGATGAAGAGCCTCTGACCATTTTCTGTGTAGAAGCAGAGCAGGATGAACCTAAATCTCCCTGCACAAGTAAAAAAAAACAAAACAACAACAACAACAACAAAAACACAGAACAACATTCCCCTCACAGCTCTTCAGCATGCTTGACTCTATGCATTTTCTGAATAAAGTACATATAGGTTGCACATTTGGCTGCTGCCTCATTCACTTGCCAATTAGCTCCATAATTTCCAATAACTTTTCCAGGAAATATTCTAAAAATGGGGCAAAATACAGACAGATAGCATCTGAAATAAATATTTGATGATGAATTTGGGCAAGTTAATGAAATATTTCAACTATTGTATTGGATTGTGGTTAATTTTGCACACATATATAATATGCATCACTAGAGGATAAATTCTACGAACTTTTGTGATTGCTTGATTTTGCATTTTATGTATCATTATGTTTAAATTTCAATGTTTCCAACATTCTACGTCCAGATACCTGTAAAACTAATGCGTCTTGTAGCTAATGATACCTAAAATATGCCAGCATTGCCATTCTGAGGATGTTAACATTTAGCAAACTTGTGCTGACAACCTCACACAGCGGATAGCATGACTGTAGAGTCCTGTTGTGATTTGAGATTATATAGCTTAGTGGAGCTGATCAGAAGTTGCTGATTTTCAGAGGAAATTCCATTCCAAGAAATTACTCCATTTAAACTCACCTAAATATTCAACTTTATTCTTCATGTGGAGTATATGGAATGACATGTGCGCCTATATATAGATAAGCTGTAGGCTACACGAGCAATTACTTGGAAATACAATTCTACCAACTGAACACTGGCTCCATTTTCCCTGTAATTAGCACCAAATAACCTTTTACTTTGCAGAAGCCCTTTTGCAAATTTACATATATCATTTCCTCCTTAAAAAATTAGATAAAAGTATGGGACTGGTAGAATAAAGTATTATCACTTCATCTTCACACAGCTGTGTCTACAGTGAAAGAAAAGCTTTTAAGGGTTGAGTGAGAGGACATGTACTGTGCAGAGATGGAAACCTGAAGCCTCACTGATCAATTAGGACAAACACTCCCTTGGGAGGGCACCAGTATCCACAGCCTGAATCGACCACTACTTATTCAAGCCCAGAGCCGTCCGACTAAACACCAGATCTCCTCTCAAACCAGCTCAGCGCAACAGACCCTTGTTAATTACTTTCTTTACAGCTGCCTCTGTTGGTGTTACATCTATAAAATTGTTAATCAAAGCCGCGCTGTATTTAATCATAAATCTGAAACAGAAATCATGATTACGTTTTATATGAGCTTTTTGGAAGGTACAGGAATTCTTTTCTAACTAATCCTCAGCAACCTTGAAGAGGTTTTAATTAATGTCATCTTTATGGAGCTTAAATTGGAGGCAGTAATACAACAATTAAGGATCCTCTAACAGTTTATTTGGTAGTTTTGTTTGCACGCTAAACAACAGACTCACAGACAGCTGATACGGAAACATCTTGCAAAGCTTGGCAGGACAAAGACAGTCTGCTGACTGTCAGCGGTTGGCCTATTCCTCTCCTCAGTGCATTTCCTATTTATTCATGCATTCTACAATAACGCACAATGGTGGTGTTTCACAATATTTGTCTTGTGTGTAAACTCTTCTCTTCATACCCTCCATCTCACCTCTCCTTAGGTGCTTTTTCTTGGTTTTGCGGCGCATGCCATTGATCCCTGGCACAGGCTTCATGTCGCTCTTGTTGATGGGTGGTGGGTGCAGTATAGGCTTCGGGGCTCGAGTCAGGCAAACCGGCAGACCTGCAGCGCACATCAGGATACCTGTCATACCTGACGCATATATAGAGCAGACACACACATACACACACATAGAAGATAAGATTAAAAAAAAGAACAAACATTATTTAGACCACCAAAAGCTCTCATCTTCACAAAAATGATCATTTTCAGATGCTGCACAACAGACGTGGTCTAACCTGCAAGCGCTGGGTGCACTGGTCCAGAGCCAGTCAAGTTCTTCACTGGGAGGGCAGGAACACTATAAGATGAGAAGAAATAAAGAGTGAAACAAAAAAGTAATAAAGAGACGAGTTAACTAATGTGTACAGAAAGTGACTTGCTCACATCATGCATTCACACAGAGGAACACCTCTCTCTATGTGAGCAGGGGGAGCTTCTTGTCATGCCAGTACATTCAAAATCTACATTTTTTATATTCCCTAAATGGCACCGTGACCTCTAAAATGGACAGTAAATTGTCCCGCTGCTTTTTACCCCACAGTTGAAAAAATCCTGAGAGCAGCAGATAGTTCTGCTCCGCACGCCATGAAAAACACTCAAGTTAAAATGTCACATGTGCTTCACCGCAGAGACAGAGACAACTGCAATGGGATGAGACAGCTTGACTCATGTACAAAGCACTGCAGCAGAGCCTGATTCAGAATGACATTTGGAGAGGTTGGAGTTCATGGGAAACACAGACGACAAAGACAGTTGACTTGCGCGCTCTTCAAGATCTGTGGAGCAGAGCAGACAAAAAGCACTTGGGGCATTAATATGAGCACACAAGTCAGTGAGTTTCTCTTTTCAGAGGACCGGAGCCTCGACTCAACCGGCATCCCACAGCACAGCGCAGGAACAAGTTTGGCTTCCTCGGGTTACAAGCAAGACTCCATGACAACTTGGCTCAAGCCATGGCAAGAAAAATCAATTATTTGGTAAAAAATAGTGAAGTCATTAAAGCTTGTGTTCAAACCGGATGTGAAGCAGCTGGACAAAACATGAAGTTAAATCTTGACTTCAGGATAGAGAGGCATCATTTACACCGGCCCATTTCATGTTAAAATAAGTGTCCAGATTAAAACTGCAAAGTGTGTAATTAGTATTACTATTCCTCTATAATTGTATGGAAAACAGTTGCAGTCAATGTGTAGCTTTGAGCCAGTTAATCATCTTGTGGATGAATTGATGCTGTGTTGTTATATGGAGAAATTTAGCAATTATCTCAAAGTATGCTCCATAGTGAGACCAAAAAAGGTGATATATACTCTACTCTATATAAATAAGAGCAAATATCGCTCAGTGTCTGCTGGTACACAGACAGCTGTTTCCCAAATCAATTTTATAAAGTGAGAATATGTCAGTGTCGTGTTTATAGATTTGTGCGTGAAACAATCAGTTAATGCAGGTTCAAAGCCTGACAGATATGTTCGATGTATTTCCCACCTAATGAAATGTTACCAGAGCTGATTGTTTTAACGTATCGATGCACGGCCCTGTGGCTTGTGACTGCTGCCTGCTGTCAATATGTGTAACTACATTACACTGAGAGCTATTGTGACGCTGTTCTTGTCCCTTTCATTTGGGAGACATGGTTGCTCTGAAGTACCTGTCAAACTAACATAATGAGATCTTTCAAGGCTAAAGAGAGAATGTTTGAAAAACACAAAATGCAGGAGCTCAATTAGCCTTTTAAGATTAAATGTGTAAAGACATCAGCTCAGCATGGAAACAGTGTTAACTTGCCGCATGCTCTACCTTTTGTTTTTTCTCAGTGCCTTCATATTACAAATCTTTGAAGCAGAATGCAGACAGTGTGTGATCTGCAGGAGATAAAATAAGACATGATCGAGATAAAAATAAGACATGAGCTCCCCTGAAAACATGACTGGTAAAATTTTGCAGGGGGTGGCTCTGAAATATTGACAGTAGGCTATTTTTGCTATGCAATTTTATGTTTTGTATCTTCACCATCATGAACGATGGATAAGATTAGGTTCTTACTGATGTATTATTCAGGCATTAGAGTGATTTATTACTAATTCACTTTAACAGAGATACCAGCATGCATGCTGTTCTTGACATAAAGTGTGGTGGTGCAACATCATGAACCTCACTCACTTTAACTCAAAAATCTGAAGAAGAACACTTTGTATTCTTATCAGTAGGAATAATGGTAAATAAAAACTAAATACACTGCTTTGTAATTGCTGTATCTGCTGTTTCTGACCTAAAAAAAATTAAAGTGAAAAAAGTGAGCTGCCCTGACACACTGAACACTGACGTACTCACATTTGCACCACTGTTCAGCGCAGTAGGCAGCATTAGGCCCCTCACTGCTTTGTGCTGGGACAAAGAATTCCCCTTCTTGCATGTGTGCATGACAAACAAACCTGTTTATGAAACAAGTTGCTGCACAAAACACCACCAGTGGTCAAGTTTATAATAGCCTAAACCGCTTGAGGTTTTCTGAGACACCTTTGAGTCACACCTCCTCCAGAGTCATAGCGTAACAGCTTTGTCATCTGAAAACAGAAACTTACAAGCATGAAGCACACATGTCATCTCATTTACGCAAACAAGAACCACAGTCTCATCACTAAACTTGCATACCTTTCACCTAATTAGGCAACATGAAAACACCCTCTTGTGGAAAAAAATCTTTGTGTATAAAAAATCTGCCCTCTACATGTCCAGTGTTGAGTAGATAAACGTAACACAAGTGTAGATGCTCGCTGCTTTGCTCTCTCAGTTCATCAACCGCAGACAGACACCACTGCACATATACTTTTGAATCTCTTTGACCATGAAGCGACTGAGGTCTTTGGCCCTGCATCGCTGCACAAATCCGCCTCAGACAGACGGCTTTGATATTAGCGAGAGCCTCTGTTCCTGTGCCAGGGGAAGCCCTTCAATAAGCTGAGTGCAATAACAAAAAAGGACATGAAGGCTGGCTGAGACTGATGTGTCCTATCGCATCTCTGGTGAAGACTCAGACACACTGTATCTCCCACCAGTGGACCAGAAACCAGGATCAGCTGACTTCTGTTGCATGTAGGACCGATGTGTTGAAATATAAGTACAGCGATGTGCAGCTCTGATAAATGCAAGAATGTCAGGAAACCACGAAAGGCTTGATTTATTTGAGATTCTTGTAAGCAAAGACGACTGCGAGTAATTTCACACCTTCAACCGCAACAGAGGAACCGGTGAACTCAACTCCTGCTGTTTCACTTGCAACAAAAACTAACCAGTCGATGCATCACGGCTCGCAGCTGCCCTTCACTCGATAAAAGTAGCAGCTTGAGTCAGAGGTTTGCAGTCTCTTTTTTGTCTGACTGGAAAACCGAGAAAGTATTTGTTTTCACTGCTGAGGAGAAGGCAGAGGAGCACGTTATTAAAAACGAATATCAAACCTAACGTGATCAACTAAAGCTGATAATCAAAAAAAGGAAACAGAAAAAGGTGCTGGCCAGTGGGAGAGTCGACCCTTCATTTAAACATGCACTTAGGCCTAAATCAAATCAAAACACGCCATCAACGAGGCGCCTCCCTTTACGAGTGTAATTTCACAGGGAGCGGTGTGATCAAACAAATCATTTTCATAAGAGGAAGAAATGGGACAACAAACCCTCAAGAGCCCTCAACGCCATCATCATTGTGTGCTCTGTGCACACTTTGCACCAACTGTAAGCTCGCAGTACAGCGGATCTGTCAAGGATCTGTAACATAACATGAATTAGGAAATGCTTTTCATCTTTATTGCTTTCCAATTCTAGCAAAGATCTCGCTATCAGCTGCAGAGTGTAGAGCATAATGAATATGTGGATGAAATAGCTGCAACACCAAAAAAACAAACCAAAACCAAGCAGCGGCAGCTACTGATGATCCTTATCGGCTAGACGGAAAGAAACACACTTCTCTCCTCTGTACTTGTGTTTTTTTGTTTTTTTTTTCTTACAAAGGCAGATGCATATCTTGCAAACAATCCTCGTCTCATTATTTCTGAATGTTTGTGATCACCCACTGTATCTCTGTACTGCAGAAACTGCTCTCACACGAGGCTGCGTCCTTAACCAGCCAGTCAACCTGTAGCTGGTGAGCAGCTGTCACCCTTCATCTAATTCTAGTTCTCTTTTCCCTTGACTTGATCTTTTATTTGGAAATGTGCACCTCTGGAGGCAGTGACCCTTTCTGTCATGGCTGACGCCTCGAGCGCTGGGGTTGAAGACACGTGTCACCTCCTCACGCTGTGCTGACAATCCCCAACACTGGATGGCTTCCAGGGTTTGACTCCAGATTTAACTTTTTCCTATTGTGGGATTTCTTTTAAAAAAAATGCGGCAAGAGATGGTTGTTCTTGCTGAGCTGGCATTTTTAGGGTTATAAAATATCATTGATCCTGAACAATAGGCTCTGTTGGCTTCTGCTCAGATCTTTCAAGCAATTATACCTCATCATCAGTGTAAACAAGCAGAGACCTCCTGCCTTTCCGCACTCCAGTTCTGATGAGACTCATTCCGCAAACCACAACCTCTGAGTTTCCCTCATGCTGCCAGCTCTAATTTTTCTCCTCCTCTGGACTTGTGTTCACCTCTTTGCTCCCTTCTCTTCAACTTCTCTGCATGAAAAGAGAGTTACACCCAAATTCTGGTAATTTCTTACCAAAAACCAATGCCATTATCAGATAATAAATCCACCCCACCCCCACATATCCAAGCCATTAACACCCCATTAATTGTGGCCCCTGGTAGGTCAGGGCTTGAGGGTCTCTGTCCCTCTTCTGTCTCCCGCTCAGTCTCATCCCTCTTCTTCTCAGGGAATCTCCAGCGTGCCTTGAGGACTTAATCAGACGTGATTCCCCAAATAGAGACACCACATTAAGCCTAGTTGAGAAAGTGCTGACGGAGGACTAATATCTCCTCATCTGTTTATTATGCGCTGTAAAGACAGTGTGAGGGGGGTAGGATGGAAAGAACTCCACGAGTGCTTAATTGCATATTGATGTTTGGAGCAGGAGGTAGAGGCAAGCCCTGCCCCCCCGCTACTATGGAGATGGGAGTGTGTATCACAATGTACCTGAAATATCCCAAAAATCAGCAGTAATGACATATGGGATTTCCAAATTACACCAGTTTGGTTCACATGAGCTCTCATGATTTATTCATTTAGTTCAGTATTAATTTTTATTGTAAGGGGAGCACCGGAGCAGAGCGGCGAGGCAGCCCGCTGAGGGATAATGATCTCTGCACTCGATACACTCGCAGCCCTCCAGTCAAAAGCCAGACTAGCGTTCTTAACACAAGGAGCTCGTAAACACAGCCGACAGCAGCATGCAAACACATGCTATTCAATAGCTTTTTTTTTTTTTGCAGCTGACAGAGCTGGACAGTTGTTTCTTTTTTTTTTGATACCACTTACTTTTCATCTCTCAGAGAACAGAAAGAAATACTAAACAGGTCTGTCTAGAGACATGCAGTGCAGGCCTCGAGTCTGCTAACGCTGGGGGAAAGTGCACAAGAGGAAGTGGTTTGACTGACACAGACGAGTGTGAAATTCTTTCTGTGTTCACTCCACCACAAAATATGTGTCTTTATGTTTTGAACAGGCGGATGATTCAGTACGATCACGACTCTCCATGCAAATCTCATTAAGAACTGTGGTTCACATTTCATTACAAGTACAATGTGCAGATGAAACACTTTAACACATTTACATTCACCTGCATTGTTTTTATTCTAGTTAACAGTTTTAGCTCCCATTTAACATGTATAAGACGCATATTAAAATTTACAACTAATGTGATTAAAGCAGATATAAGTTTTAATGCTTTTGTCTAGGGGCTGCAAGGTGGCGCAGTTGGTTAGCACTGTTGCCACGCAGCAAGAAGGTCGCCGGTTCGCGTCATTCTGCGTGGAGTTTGCATGTTCTCCCCGTGCAGCGTGGGTTCTTTCTGGGTTCTCCGGCTTCCTCCCACAAGTCCAAAAACATGCTGAGGTTAACTGGTGATTCGAAATTGTCTGTAGGTGTGAATGTGAGAGTGCTTGGTTGTCCAGGGTGTCCCCTGCTTTCGCCCTAAGTCAGCTGGGATAGACCTCAGCCCCCCTGCGACGATTAAGCGGTGTATAGATAATGGATGGATGGATGTTTTTGTCTACTCTACTCGGGGGTTCTATAAAAACAGACTGTCTATGACAATATAGCGAAACCTCATAATAAGAACAGAAAGCATGTCTTCATTAGAAAACTGAGGTTGCACGGTGAAGCAGTGGTGACACCTCACAACAAGATACACTGGGTTCAAACCTGGGTTCAGCTTTGCATGTTAACCCTGTCAATATGTGGGTTTCCTCCAGCTTCCTCCCAACGGTCCATCGACATGCATGGTAGGTTAAGTGGTGATTCTAAATTGGCTGTAGGTGTGGGGTGAGTCTGCATGGCTGCCTGTCTATGTGTGTGTGTGTGTGTGTGTGTGTGTGTGTTTGTTTGTGTGTGTAAGGCCTGCAATGGACTGAGGGTGCCCAGGGTGTGTCCCGCCTCTGACCCAGTGCCAATAGCTGCCTCACAACCCTCTACAGGATAAAGCAGGTATGGCTAATGACAGATAACACTACACATTAGTAAAATGATATATATACCAGGGATGTACAATGATATCAGCATCATTATTGGTATCAGCTAATACAATGTACTAGCAGCACTAAATGAAAATGTTAAATAAAATTAGTTATGGCAGGAAAAAATTGAAAACATTGTCATATTTTTCCAATGAATGTGGACATTTGAAAAGCTTTGTGTTTTATGTCTGCATCTGCCAATAGGTCATTGGCATAAGATAGGACAAATTACCATGTCAATTCCACTACAGGTGAGACTTAATAAGTCCTGTAACTAGCTGGAAAAATATGTGCAATCAGCCAAAAATTATTTTGAAAATTAAAACTCAATGCATTTCAACAGATCATCTTGTTTTTTGAAGGCCAAACATTTTAACCAATGAATAAAGAAAGTACTCAAAGGATGAATTAGTCTTTTGTTACGGTCCTGCTTCTAACAGATGCAACAGTGTTTGAGCTCAATAACTCAAAAAAACAAAAAATAAAAATCTATAGCAGTCTGCATCTGTTGCTACTACACTGTACAGGTGGTGATATGTGGGCTGCTCAGTAATAAGATAAACTGATGTGTTGACACAAACCAGCAGATGGTGCCACTTCTAATATTTGTGCATATAAGACAGATGCATGAAGCAGTGCAACCCCCACCCCCCCTTCACAGCCCACAACCAGTGGCTCCTTGAGACAATAAAAAGATCAATATCTGAACTGCAGCCTTCATCATCAATGATACACGGGTCATAAAAACATGTGCGGAGCCGTGCTGTCTTATGTAAAGGTGAAATCAATCACATGCTGGATTGTTTTAAGTATTATTCCAGCAATGAAATACCTGTGATCAGATACAGCATGATTGTTTATGTATGTAAAGCAGCTCACCAAACTCATGTAAACAATCCCCCAGCGTGCCAAATACCTACCTTGCACAAACTACCAGTTATATTAGGGCGTGGGTGTGTGAAAAAACAGATCTGATGTTTTACATTCTGTGTGGGTTCCTCTGTTATCTGTCTGTAGCACGCTTGTGGGGATGTGCGAGGGAGTTCACATTTCAGCTTGTGTGTGTTTGCGAGCTCTCATGTCCTGCTGCGTGTATGTTAACCACACTCATCCTGTATGTCGAGCCACTCGCCTGGGAACCGATGTAGTCCTCCTCCCCCCCCCGCCTCCCGCCTCCCCCCCGTCTCTTCCTCTCTCTCGCTCTCACCGTCTCCACAGAAGTCTTTGTGCTGCGAGGTGAAAAAGTCACATTTCATCCACAACTCAGCGCACCTGAGCCTTCGCTGCATTCTTAAAATACAGGAGAAACATCCCTGAGTAGGTCATCCTATGCCGACTTTCTCTACCACAAATACCTCTGCACAGAGATGCATCATCTCCCACCTACTCGGTGTACGAAACAACGTCACGGCCTGCGATGGCGAGCACAAACTGCTCGACAGTTTAGTGACAATGAATTAGGCCACAGAAAGTGAAAGCATTTGTGCCTGGGTGAAGGACGGCATTATTCAAACATGCAGTAAGTGTGTCTCTCCCCATGAGCGGCGAGAACAAAATGGAATCAAATTAGATCAGGAGTGGGTTTATTTTAGTAAAAGAAAGCAGGATAGGGGACTGAAGTATCGGTTACAACGCTAACACACTTCTTTTCCTTGGTTCCTTTCTCTGAATCGCTCTGAGGTCAGAGCGCTCTGCTGAAGCTCCCATTTTTCCTTGATCCATTATTCATTCTTCCCCAGTGGAGCTCTGCCTCCATGGCAAATAGGTTTCCACAGCTACACCAGAGCCCGTTTCACATGTCTGACCGTGCATTTACACTCACACGCGCCCAGCGTGAAACAAAGATGCAGTCAAACACAAACGCTTTCAGATATTCTAAATACAACGTCAGACTGTTTCACATCCCATGACACAACGACCACAGCTTCGTGTGAAAGTAACAAATTAGTTCAAAGCAGAGGCAACAGAATGATCCAGAAGAGCTGCAGTATTTCACGCCTATCGGGGCCAACATAAGCTCATTATGGAGCAGTAACCATGGCAGGCACACATATGGAAGAAAAGCGTTCTTTGCTCAGTAAAATCAGGAAAAGGGGAATGAGCTGGACTTTTTCTGCAGATGCATTGATCAACATGTTAACAAGAGTAGTCATAAATCAACAGAGGGCAAAGGGGAGAGAGAAAATGAGTGCAGCCCGCCCGACACATTCAGGGTAAAGCTTTGAGAAGCAGACATGAAGAGAGATTCTTGGCTTTTTATATCCACCCATTGCCTCAGTGGAACAGTAAATTCAACCGAGTCTGAGAATAATGCCACCGCTATAGCTAGTAAAAAAGGCTACTGCAGACTCCTGAAAATAAGAAAATGAGGAGAATGCATAATTGTGTTGGCAAACACCATTACCCTGGTGGGATGGCTCCTCTGGCAGTTCCCATGGAAATGCGTTGAGTGCCCGGCCGGTTCAGGTTGTTCTGTCCGTTGATGGTGAGAGCGTGGTGGCCATGGGCGGATGAAAGAGATGGCATCACGGGGGAACAGGGGAAGTTGGCAGTGGACAGAGGCAACTGCACCTGTTCAGCTTTGGCTTGCCCGCCTCCCACACTTATGTTATTGTTGTTGGTGCCGGAGGAGCCGGATGTTGGAGACCAGAGGGAGGTCCCTGCAAAGGTGTTGCTCTGCCGCACTACAGTGAGGGTTCCTGCAGCGCCTGGGTTGCCCGCCGTCCCTCCATAGAGCTTCCGCCGCTGAGAGGCCAGAATAGCGTTAGAGGCCGCTCTCGTACTGTTCACTAGGATGCACTGCTGGCAGGAGCAGGGCTGGCCGGAGCTGGCTCCCACGGGCCACGACTGGGACTTGGGGATGGAGCCCATGATGAGCGGATAGGCCAGGTCCATGCGCCTCCTCAGACGCCGCTTGCGCTGGCTCTGCCTGTTGGTCTGAGACATGCTATTAAAGTCGATGAGGTAGCAGAAGCCCAGAGAGGTCAGGTCCAGCCAGGGGTGCTGCTTCTCATAGGCGTTCTGGATGGTCACGCAGATTTCCATGTCGTACGGCGTCCATGAGCCGTTGTCGTTCTCCCACTCCCACACCACGCCTTTCCCTGGAGCTGATGACGGCTCGTAGAAGTTCCTCTGCACTGGTCTCATGGTGCCTAAAAAATAAAGAACAGAAGAGAACATGAGGATGGGTTATTGTCCGGAAAGCTGTTAAAACATTTCAGTAACTGGAATTTGCATGCCACAACTAAAGCTGGGGGACTTGCAAGAAATAGATTAAAAGAAGGAATTTACTTTTAGTCTCTAATGTGGAGCAAGACCCGAAAACTCCTACGTCCTATAATGCATTACATTTTCTGTAACACAACTGAGTAGCATCTTTCATTCCAACTCCCTGCCTCCTAAATGCCAAACTCTTTTAAATGCCACACTTTCAGTTTGAAAAGCAAGAAGTCTCAAGCCTGAGCCAAGAAATGCCAGATGATGTAATCACGGTTACTTATCATGAGTCGCACTTCTCGCAGGCTGAGTGGTACTCCGCATGATGAGTAAAGTGAACTCCATGTGTAAAATCTATGCAGTGTCTCTTTAACCCTCTGAACCCCAGAACCAGCCTGAGGGTTTGAGAGGTGGGTTACTTAAAGCTATCCATGACTCAACCAAGACCAACAGTCACATGACAGAAATTCAGGGACTTTTTGGCTGAACTGGGCTGGACTGCAGGCTGTGTTAACTCAGAACAGATAGGAGTATAGAAATGAATAAAAAATGTAAGTAATAAAATATCTATAGTATGTCAAGTCACCGTTTTTAAAAAAATACTGGTAACACCTTTGGGCACTGGCTATACATCTTGATTCCACTTTTCCCCTGAGTTCTCTCTAATTCTAACCATGGTTGTACTGTTCTCATGGAGGTGCAGGACTTGATATCGCAGTGAAAAATGAGCCCACAGTGAGTTAATGTGACAGCCGCAAAAAACACCCAGAAACTGCTTGGGGTTGAGAGGGTAATTCGCTCTAATTAATTACATTAACCATAGACGGAAAATGAGATGGCGGTAATTTAAAAAAAAGATACAAGAAATTTTCTGGGTAGGTTTTCAAATGAAGAGCATTACTTATTTTTCAGCAGCTATTTTAACTAAAACTATATGAGGCTTTGATGGGAGTGTATCATTATATTTGACAATTAAGGAAGTAAATGAATAACTGTGTAGATGAGCAATAGAAAGAAAAAAAACAAAACAAAAGATAAATTGCTGATGACATTAGCCTGAGGCGAGATGCAATTTTAATGGTTCTCCGGTTTCAAGCTCGGCGAGTAAGCTAACAACTGTTGAGACGGCATACGTGCCCAGCTGATGGAGATGAGCTATAACATTCACTACCAGCCTGAGGGAATAACAAGCAGGGGTGCATTGTAAAAAAACACCCTAACCCCAACAAGCTCCCACTGTGTGTCAAACTGCACGCGTGGCCCTTCAGAAACACATTACCCATAATGCCCTGCTGTCTGCACTCTGTTCTATATGACGACAGACAGGAGCTGGTAGCTTTATACCTCTGTCCCTCTGCTGATGGCCACTCAGCTCCCACCTCCATTATAACGCAATTACTGCGGTCACATGGGAAATCAGGACACCTTAGACTATCCATCTCCGCGGCGCACGTCAGCAAGGATATCCAGGCGCTCCGGCAGAAAGCGTCACCCCCTCCTCCCCCCACCTAATTTAACGGGTAAATGCACACTCCCATGCCAGGGAGGACCAGGGTGATAATGGAGGGACGGGAGTGTGTGCAAGAGGATGAATGGGTGTGGGAATGAGTAGGGGGGTTTGGTGGGCAGCGGTAACCCCTCATCCAGCAGCTTGGTGCTGGCTCCGGAGAATAAAATGCATCAGCAGAATCAGCAAGTCTGACCTTGAGTCGCTGCTGCAGACTGCTGCTAAAGGACTTGGCTTGATGGCTAATTTCATTTGGAGCTGCTGAGAACCACACACACACACACACACACACACAGACACACACAGACACACACACACACACACACAGACACACACACACACACTCTCACAGATGACTGCTCAGTGAGCCAGCTGCCTGTGTCTCTCACGTCAGGCAGCCATGCACAACTTTCTCAGCCAGTTGCATGCGTGCCTGCTCACAGCTTGCTGGCCCGATTTCTTCCATTTTCTCAGAAGATAATAATGCTAAAACAATTCCCTGAAACATAGCTCAAAAATAAAACACCCTCAGATTTTCTCGAAATTAGTCATTTTCTTTACTTGAAGCGTAGAAGTGGAGGTTTCTGTGATGGTGAGCCACACATCTGAACTCTTCATCACTGCGCCTCTCAAGAGATGTGTAACGTCCAACACTTTTCACCATGGCTGCAAGGATTTGGCCACGATCGATAGCGGCACGGCTTCACACAGTCTTGCTAAGCAGTGAGTTTAACACGGGCTTCATAAATATTTGAACACGCAGAGACGCTTTATTCCCAGGCATCAATTTAAACGTCTCACCTTGGTTGAGGAAAGACGAACGGCATCTCTTTATGAAAGCCTATTAGCGCTGTTAATTGTTCATGAGTGCACTGATGGCGCCTGATGCATGAAATGTGCTCAGCTGAAAGAGATTTCTATAAACAGTTCAGTGGGCTTTGAGGAATGGGTGTTTGGCAGTTGGATTTCTTGAGTGTAATTAAAATGAAGCGAGGACAAAGCAGTGCGCAGCATTCACATCCCTATCCTACTGGTTGCTCACATTAGTACTGGCATATATGTGCTGATATGAAAGCATAAAGACAAAAAAGATGCTTAGCTTGGGGTGATTTAGAAATGGTGTCGTTACACTGTTTGTTCTGCAGAGCAGTTCCTTTTCTATTCTTTACCATACTCTCACTGATGCCTGCAGTACATGTAGCAGAGTACACATCGCAGAGGAGCAGACAGTGGTGCAGAAAGTCTTCACACCAACTAGTTTGTGAAATACATTGCTGTCAAGTTATAAAACCGTGACCCCATAATTTTCTCTTTTTTGCCAACATAAATCTAACATACTGTATGTTTAGAGATGTATTTGATTAGTGCAGACAATCAGCAGATATGTCGATATCTGTATTTTTTTGCCGCCTAAAAATCGTTAGCGGTCCCCAGAAATCCAGTATCAGCTGAGCTATACAGATATTGTGTTGAGAATCCTCAAACAGATGTGGTTTTATGGGAAGTTATATCCCCTAGCTAGCAGGCCAAGTTGGATAGTTACGAGCCCAACCCTCTCCTCAAAGTCCCCTTCACGTTATTGATTAAACTCCCAAAAAGTCATCTTTGTGTGTCAAAGCTACATATTTACAAGCTTTTCCACGCAAACAATCCCTCCCTTCTTTAAAATGGCCTAGACGTATCTCTGCACTGCTACTACCTCCAAAATGTGTAGATCTAAGAAGCCTCCGCCTCTCTCTACACCCAGCCCTCCGCCTCTTGCTGCAGCTCCGGCACACCAGCTCACCTACGAATCTGCTCAAACACTGTAAAACTACTCTGTGTAACATGATGACAAGTCGTAATATTACTGGAGGTCAGTGAAACACAAACCAAATCAAATCAAGTTTTACTGTCATTTTGCTGTACATACAACAGTAGTACAGGCAAGATGAGAGAACATTTGTCCAGGATCCAATAACCAAACACACTCAAACCAGAGAGTGATTCTGATAAAGAATAATGATACAGAACGCCCCACCCTGCAGAATGACTGGACTGATTCCTTAGATTCCTTGTTACATATGAAACCCTGGAAGTCCGACTTAAGTCTCAAGGTTGAAATGCTCAGACATGGCATTGACGGCTTATTTTGCACATGATATGTCGTCTAATATGTAAAAAACGCCACAAGATTTTCACTGGACAGCTCTTTAAAATCACATATCGACATCCCTGCGTGTTTGCTACCAGTTAAACAAAGTGTATAGCTCCAACCTGCGAATGAGCCAGGCTAGTAGTTTGCTTTCATGTCAATGAGAAAACTGTTTCCTGAGTCTAAGCGAACAGATGGTTAAGTGAGCAGCAATGTTCTCGTCTCTGAGGACAAAAGTACACTTTTACACCAACAACTATTCCTTTAAAGAGGTCAATCTGCACTTTGATCGGTGTTTTGAAAAACTTTTGCCTGTGCTGTGTCTTCTAAATGTGTTTGGCTGAACCTGTATAATTTTGTCTGACTGCTTGTTTGTTGCCTCGATGGTTTGACTAAATTTTAGAGATTCATAAGTACAACACTGTTGTTTCTAATGTCATTGATGGTCACAACTACAAAATTTAGACCCAAAATCTAACGAAGGAGAAATATTTATTAAACATTTGCATTCCTATGCAGGGACTGTAGAAGTTGCTGATCAGTGACCCTGGAAGGAAAGACTAGAGGCCACAACAACACAAGAGTCCCGGCGCCTCGTGCAGGAAGCTTCACTCAAAACATACAGCCTGAAACGCTGCTCCCTGCCACCTATTCTGCTGTAATTTACTGCTGCATGTACTATAATTGCCTCTGCCAAAAAAATCAGCACTCAGTTGTTGATGTTCCCTCTCTGACCCTTCTTGCTCTTCCTAACAGGAAATTTAGCGAGAGTGGCCACTTCCCGTCTGACCCCGTGTGCCTCTGGCAGCCATCTTTCCTGCCCTCCCCTCTCATCCCCTTATCTCCCTCCCACGACGTCCTCCAGCTGTCCTTTCCCGACGCCAGCGTGGTTCCCCCTGAGCAAGCTGTGGCTGTGTGATGTATTGCCACATCGGGCCTCGCTGTGGGACTCTAACCCCGCTGTCACACGGGGCCAGGTGGGTTCAGGGTGAGCTGGGTTACCCTCTCACATCATAGCTGGGGGGTGGAAAGCTTCCTGCAGCCTGTTTGCCATGTGAGGTCGTGCCAGTCTCCATCGTTAATAGCCGTGTTTTTCCTCTGGATGTGAAGAAAAGGCCTGTCTGAATCACTCTTCTAAATGGGAGGACATGCATCATTAAATTGCAACATCCTTGACTGCCCTCAGAGGCATACTGCGGGGAAAGATAGCAGACTGGCAACATGATGCTTTCTAGTTATTTTTACTGGATGCTTTTATCAGAACTGTGCAATTACTGTACAAACTGTATACAAGAAGTGTGGCGTGAAGATGTGATTTACCCTCAGAGCAGATTTTTGTTACACACAAATCATTCTAATTGGTATTTGCTGATATTCCATTGTATATCCTGTTATACTCGAAAGAAAAGTCCCTTTATCAATATATTGGCTGATATTATATACATATACATGGTATAAAAATGATCGGGTGGTTGTTCATTGACTTTCTGGCAACGTATTTCACAAACCAGCTAGCAGTCAGCAATTACCATGAAGACACCTCATGACTCCACACCTCCATTTGCTAGGCTGAGTACTCTATAAGATAAGCTGCATGTGCTGCTGACAATGCATATGTAACGTAAACAACTGTGTTAAAGTCTGAAACTGTTACATATGTGAGAAATACACACATAGAAATTGTGACACAAACAAGTATTTTAATGCATTTTGTTGTGTAAAAGAGAAAAAAAAGGTTTCATAACAGCACATATCAGGCCACACCTGTGCTAATACCGGTGTATCTGTGAAAATCTTGGCTGACCACTATATCGGTTGAACTCTACTATTTAAACCATTAAATAAGTGATAACTAACTCATGAAAAACTCTCGTTTCAACCCCAAAATTCGGTTCTACCTCTTTAAAAGTTATCTAGAGCATAAAACTGCTTCACTCCACACAATGTGCATCTAAATCTATCACTGAGGCTTTATCACACCTCTGTGGTGTGGTCATCCAAGAAAGTGTGACGAAAACACCCTTAATGGAATCTGTGACCACAGGTAATACCTGAACAGCTGCTGCAAAATGCATGAGACCCACACTCGGTTGTCACAGAAACACTGAGGAAAAGTTTTTGTTGTCATGCGAGCCGTCCCTGGGGCCGAGGCGGGAGGAAGGTTTGTCCGTATGTGAACCTTCCTACTGCTCCTTTCCCTGAGAACTGCACCAACACAGTCAAATCCTGATCTCCTCGCTCATCTCATCTGCTGCTGACGCCAGCTTTCCCCTTTTCGCTCTACACCGTCTCTCCTGGATCCTGACCAACACGCTGAGCCATTCTTCACATTTTCCACTCTGTCACTCACTGGACCCCATCCTGCTCTCACACAACGCGCAACTCTTGGATAGAGAGCAGAAATCTGTGTCATTGAATTAGGACCCACATCACCTTGTAGTTAATACTCTTCCTTGCGCTGCTGCTGCAGGAGGAAAAGGCAGTGAGAAGCCCCCGGATCAGGCTCTATAATACATCCCTATAATTGACAAGCCTCTCCTATTTCCCCGGGGCAGCGTTGAGCCTATTAAAACATAGTGCTGCATTTTTTTTCATTTAACTACAGAAGGAGAGAGGCCAGTAACAGGTCCAGCATCATATGTCTCAATGCTGTCTGAGAGGTATTTAGAGCCGGCTAATCTATGGTCTCTGCTGTAAAGCAGGCAAAACCTCTGCCAGAGAGAAGATAACTCATATATGCATAATACAAAACAGAGAACTCTACAAAAGACGGAATTCATTTGAGGCCTGCATTTGTATGACACAGATATGGTTCAGGAGCAGCTTGTTTTATATGTGACTCAAATGCAAATGAAGGCGTCGACATACCAGGGGGGCACCGAAGAAAGAGGTTAAACGCCCAGTCAAGTTGAGTTTACATGTGACGGCGAGTGCTACACAGTCTGTGAAACC
The DNA here is from genome assembly GCF_000690725.1 of Stegastes partitus. Classification (NCBI taxonomy): domain Eukaryota; kingdom Metazoa; phylum Chordata; class Actinopteri; family Pomacentridae; genus Stegastes; species Stegastes partitus. The sequence goes on from NW_007577775.1 coordinate 158,931, forward strand.
TAATTGATGGTATTAACGCTCTGAGCCCCAAGCAGTCTCTGGGCGTTTTATGCTCCTGTCACATTTTTACTCACTATGGGCTCATTTTTCACTGTTATATAAAGTCCTGCACCTCTCTGGAAACAGCACAAACATGGCTACAAGTAGAGAGAACTCAGAAAGGTTTTCTGTGCAGTATGACACAGCTATAATGTCGTAAATCAAAAAAAGATGAATTTCTTTCATTTTGTTATTTTACAAAAAAAGTAAAACACCTGGAACAAACATTTAGTTGTTACCAATACAGGCGACTCTATAAACTATAGGTATAGGTATTTACTAATTTTATTTTAAATTTGTATCCATATACATTCGCATCTGCTCTGTGTAAACACAGCCTGCAGTTCAGCCCAGTTCAGCTGAGAAGTCACTGGATTTTTGTCACATAAATGTTTGGTGCAGCTGAGTCACAGCTGAATCAGTTGCACCAAGGAGATCTTTTTATTTTTTATTTTTTCAAACGAGACCTGTTAAATGAAGTGGTTTGATGAAATATCACCATTCTAAGCTTTTCATTAATTCCTCCGACGTAACAGCACTCACAGATGAGCAGTTCAAGGGCCTTTGGAAAGTTCAAAATGCAATGATTATTTCTGCTTTTATAGTTTCTAGCTCTGATAAATAGTGTCATTTTGGTGATTACTTTGAAAGACAACGTGCCATTCAAACACATTCACAGAGGTTTGAGTTCAGAGGTTTAAATGGGAGCTTTTTAAGGTTAGAAAAAAACATTTCTGCTTGTTTAGCGACTGCAATTTCTTTTGCAGACACCAACAACGGCATGTAAGCAGACAGTGATTGGGGCTGAATTATTATGTTTTTAAAATATGTCCTAAGCATTTTTCCTTGACCTATAGATGCTTTCCAACGAGGTCATGCAAAAGCGTGAAGCAGAAAGACATACAAGACAGTTTAAGAGAATCTGAATGCACTTATAATACACTATTCAACCATGCAAGGACAGACGTTGTCAACATGGATCTGGAGCCTTACTATTTGAACCATCTCAACTAAATCTGAAACAAACTGAGGTGAACCAACAGAAGATGTAACCATTTCTTTCAAGATTTACTAATTTGCAGCACTTCTTAGCAGTCACACAAACAGACACTCATCACAGGAAAGTGAATTTCTACTAGAGTTCCTGCAGTAGAGATGTTACCACAGCTAGTCACTGGTTTGGAACACAGCTCCTCTTTCAGTGGCTTTGTGTTATTTTAACAGCAGGGCAAAGTACACCGCAGCATTGTTCATGCCCTTCTCTCACTTTTCTCACTTTGCCAGAAAGCCTTTTATATTGTTGGAACATTGTAGCTGATCTGTCTCAGTGTGCATAAAGCAGAGAGGCCCTTATTCTTGAAAAAGAGCTTTTTGAAAGACAAATCACGAGATGGATCATGAGATGGATAAAGACAACAAGTATATTTAAAATGTATACATCAAAAATGTAATCATGGATTGATATAAGCCTTGGAAATAAATATTATTCAAGAGTGGACTTCCACTTTTTTTCCAAGTGTGCCTTACAGCATCAGTCATAGTACCCATGCACATACTTAAAGAGCAACGAGTCGCTGTAATCATTCCTCCTGGGAAACAATTAGCTTGAAAGTTTCATTATCCATTTTTTACAAGTACTTCACAAATGGATAAGTGTCTCTCAATTTCATTTTTAATCATCCACGTTTGGACTGTTGCTTCAGAATTAGATTTCTGAGTTAAAAAAAATGTAAATGACACAGTATTATAATTTTACATTTCTATGTGTTGCACCTGTGGGTGGGCTGTACCATTACTGCTCCGCAGAGCAGCCTGCAGCCAACCACAGACCCAGTAGCATAGCCACATTATGTAGAGCACATCTGACCACAGAATAATTTATCTGTTACCCTATTTTTGGATTGATTTGAGTCATATGTGAACATTAGACTGGAGCTTTAGGTTTTTATGTCTTGTTATTGTTGTAAACTACGGCCAGCAGCCTTCTAATGCCTTTTTGAGTGCAATTCTCCCCAAACCTCCTCCAAAACTGACACAGAGAGTGTGTGTGAGTATTGGTATACATCTTTAAATGTGATTAAATAAATAAATTAATTGCTAGATAAATGAATAAACAAACAAAATGCATTGACAATAGCTGACGAATTATTACATAGTCAGATATGTTACTGTATATATATCACATAATGTGGTTGTGCTACTGTGACCATGGCTTTCTGTAGTCTCCCCCCTCTGGTGCTAATGGTACAGTCCAACCACACACACAAAATACAAAAATTGAGTCATTTAAAAAAATAAAAAAATTGTTCAGAAGTCAGATTAAAAATCTAATTGAGACCGTGATCTATCTGTGAAGTAATAGGAAAAAAATGGATGATAAAAATTTCACACCCATTTTTCATTTGCTCCAATTTGATGTTGAAAAGTGAACAAATAACTGCAAAGCGTTACACAGACCCACAGTTCTCATTCTGAGGCAAACGGAAATGATATTGACCTGAACTGAAAGGAGAGCACTTTGACACTTTTGCTTTATAGAGAACAAATATGTCAACAACTACTGACTCAAGTGAAGTTTAGTTCGACCCAGTGAATGAATGAAAGTGGTTTTAGTGGGAAATTTTCCTTTATCATTATCAGCCCCAGTGACTTCGGTGATCTTTTTTGGGTACATTTTAAAAAAAATTATAGTTCATAGTTTGGTAAATGGTTTGGTTTATTCACCAAATTCCTTCAAACTGATGAGATTCTATCAGCCTCAGTTGTACATTGTGTTTGGTGCAAATGTTTGCACACTGGTTTCAAATTGTGTTAATCAGAATGGCTTTTTTGAGTACACAAGCGTGTTCACACTGACAATTATAGCAACACGTTGTGCATGGATGGCGTGCTTATAACGGTCAAAATGTTGAGTGTGAATCGCTGCACACTTCCCACCCTCGATTGTTGCCACGTTGGCCACCCATCAATTTTTAAACCTGTGAAAACGGCAGCCGAGCCACGGAAGCTGCAGTCGGAGCAGCGAACACTGCGCCACACAAATGCAAGTTATAGACACACATGTGTGAAACAGAGGCACACGCTCGTTTTCAAGTCAAGTGACCACACAACGCTGGCAGATATGTTGGCAGGTAATAATTCTGGTAAATTGTTGCGATTGTTATCTCCAATAAGCGCACAACTCGTTGTGTTTGACTTGCGACCCCACTACCCTGTTGAAATTCATGTGCTGTGCCAGTAATAGTGTACACAATGTACTACATGGAAGTGTACTAAGAGAATGAGAATTATCCAAAAGGACACACACACAGAGGACAACTGCTCAGCATGCTGGCTATAGACTGTTCAAAGAAAACGGTTTTTACAGAAGTTATTATTTCATTTTACCAATTTGTTTTTTTGTTCCATAATTTTTAAAATACAAAAATATCAATAAATTACAAAAAGTCTTTTAATTTATATGTCTGTTAGATAAAATTAAAATTGAAAATGATTAATGACCATCAAATTTACATTTTAAAAGAAAATTGACATTTTTTTTTGATATGAAGACTGTCAAATAACAATATTGGATTATTTTCAAATATTTCCTTTTTATTTAAAAGAAGAAACTGTTAAATTCAAGTTTAATATTTTAAATATATTTCCAACGTTTGATACAATTAGTGACAATTCTGTTATTTTACACACACACACACACACACACACACACACACACACACACACATTTATATACATATGTATGTATTTACGTAATAGATTTGTTTGTTAAATGAGAGATATCTTGCTAAATATAGAAACCTTCACAAAAATGTCGAATTTCATCAGTGTATCATAGATATCAACATCACTAAATTCATCTATCTTATATGATATATTATAGGTATTTTTTTAAATCTAATATTTATATAGTTAATACGCTTGTTTATAAATGTATAAATATTCTACATCCTAACAGAGAAGGACCAAAAAATATACATGACTGCATGTAAACAATAAGGACCAAAAATGTAGTGCAATTATGGAAAACTATTGGATTTGAGAGATATTTGTTTTTCATTTAAATGTTCATTTTTCATCTTTAAACACATTTTTTACCTTTGAAACAAAAAAGGCCATCCCTAAAAAAGCATACTAAATACTGCACGTCTACTGTTTACTTCATAACCGCTGCGACAAAATATAAAGCGTTGCCATGATAACTTTCTACAGTTAAATCCTCTCTGTGAGTGTTACAAACTGCTGTAATTAGAGACATTAGCAGCCTTTTAATAAGCTGTTAAACGCACTAATCTTTTACTTAAACTGTTCTTCCCGGATTAGATTTCATTGTCTCACTGATACCTTAAACAGCATGCACCCACTAGTGCTGCCCCCTGTGCCGTCTGACTGCAGGGCTGCTTTTCAGTCTCAGTCCTCACTGTTCTATTCTTAAACAATATCTTAACATGACAATGCCATAATGGATGCACCTCTGTCCCATCTTCATAATAAACAGGCTAAATACCATGCAAATCCTCTTCTGTCAGAATTATTATTTTTTTTCGGTCAGTGGACGCTCATTATATTTAACCAAACTACCTACAGAACAGACCAGCAAGCAAGACGGCATCAGTGCAGGCACAGGTCATGAATTATTATCATACAGACTTCATAATGTCCTACATATGAACAGTGTACACATGATAAATATGCAAATAAATTCTACAGTATGGGGGAAATAAAATAATTGAAGCGCGTTTGATGTTTTCACATAAACCCCAGAGCACAGCTTGAGAAAAAAAAAAGGACTTTCATCTCCCAGAAAGGGCCTTCACAAACAATAAACCCAAGCTGGCTATTAGGGATGATAAAGAGACAGAGTGTTGCAGAGTGGTTTAAATGCATCGCAGGCTGAGAGAGAGCATCTGTCTCGAAAACATCTGATACTAAAAGGATGTGAATATGATAAGAAATGAACTTTTTTTTATTTAAATGCATGACCCACTGAGGCTTTGGATGGGGGTAAAAAAAAAACAAAAAAAAAAACCTCTCCATTTCAAAAGCTGTTGTCATACCTGCACATCAAAGTCTGAAAGATCTGTAAGAGCATTATCTGCTCATTAACGAATACCCAGAGATCAGAGACCATAATAATGAGCATGACAGTCTGGCATTAAGCTGGTTTAGCAGCATTATATGTTACAATATCGCGGCTCCTCTGCTGCTCTCTCACAAAATCACACATTAAAGCTCATTTTCTATACTGAGATGACACTTTCGTTTTCCCAGGATGCACTTCTTTATAATGAGCTACAGAAGTGAATGGTGACGTGGATTCCCCTAAGCGTCCTCGTCTTTGTCGACAAATGTGATGGATGAACAAAAGCGGTGAAGCAGCTGATGGTTGGGAGGCATGGGGAGAAGGAGGGAGGAAACTGATGGAGGGGAGAGAGGGGAGGAAAGGAGACTGAATGTAGACCTGCAGGTAGGAAGGAGGAAGAAGATGTGGGGGAAAGATAGGGGGATGGAAAAGGGCCAGACAGAGGGGAGGAGGGAGAAAAGAAGGAGTGTAAAAGGAGGAGGGGGGGAGCAGATAGGAGGCATGTGATGAGTGGAGGTTTGCTGCCAAAAAACAATAAAAAAAAAAAAAAAGAGGATGTCTCACTTCTGCCCGAGCTAAGAAAGTGAACACTGCAGTAAAGCCAGCCCAACTAATACAGTTTTGCTGCCAGAAAGACAAAGTGGTGAAGAAAAGTGGCTTAACTCCCACTGCAGCCGTCCTCATCCTCAGCCCCTTCAACTCTCCAAACTCTCCCACACCCTGGACCGGGGAGCTGGCCAGTTACCCTGCACTTGTGCAGAGTTTGCACTTACTGAGACACCACAAAAAGACGGAGTGGATAAAAAAAAAAAAATCTTGAGAAAATTAAGTTACAGTCCTGTCCACCTGCCAGCTCTTGTACTGCAGCAACAGACCCTGAAACAACCTTCTGATGGTGTCGTGACCGTCCTCGGCTGAGCAGCTCCAGCTCTGCTGAGGATGCTCTCTGACTCACTTTGTGTGCGTACATTTCATGCGAGTGTGTGTGTGTGTGTGTGTGTGTTTGTGTGTTTGAGAGAAACAGCAGAAGTGGCGCACCAAGGAGGTGAGCGCGTCCAAACGCACGGCGCGCGAGATATGTGTGTGTTTCGACGCGCGATTGCTTCCACTTCACACCGCTTCAGCCTCATCATGTCCAGCAGGAACCTCATTAGTGTGTCAGCGCCGTGCCGTCACGTCACCGGGGCCTGGGAGTAGGAGGCACAGCTCCAGGCACGGCTATCACACACTAAAACACACACACACGCACACACACACACACAAACCCGCAGTCTTGGCTTCACATGACATGGCCCAGCACTACCAAAGCGCAGTGTCAGTGTTACAGCTAAACAGGTTTCTTGTTAGCAGAGAGGAGCCACTTTCACACGTGGAAAACTAAAAATCCTGTCATATTAATTTCTCCAGGAGAGACAGCAGATCTGGCTCACAGTTGAAAACAGAGACAACTTATATTGCCGATGCAGCTTCTGACAACCTTTCCCTCTGAGGTATGAAACTGACTAATTTTCTGGGATTTCTGCCTGCTTACATCGCGTGCGCTACGGAGATTTATTATTTTATCACAGCATTTCTTCCTCACTCCCTGATAGCTGCCAACTGAAGGCTTTCTCATGCCTGGGTGCTGCCGAGCTTTTTCATCCTGACATTAGTCCAATTTGAGCACGGCGTTGCCAAGTGATGCTGCACAACATATTAAAAAAAATAAATAAAAAATGTGCAATTTGAAAATCACAAACCTCAGAAATATGCGCCGCATCAAAACATCTTTTTGTTCCCAAAGAGATTTAACCTTTACAGAAAAATAATTTCAGATTTTGTTGAAGGTAAGTTCGTCTGAAAAGACACCCAAACCGCTACATGGGGTAGAAAACTAATCAGTGCCATCTTGCTGAGTGATGACTACAGTGGCAATATAAGTAAACTTTGATAACACAATATGCTAAGTATATGCGTAATATGGAACCATAAAATTAAAAAAAACTAAGGGGAAAAACTATGTGAACATGAACTTTTACCTTTTTATAATCACTGGAGACTGACATTAGCGTCACACATTTTGTAAATGTGAAACATCTGAGTAAAAAAACTATGACATCAGGGTTTAGTCTGCTTCCCCTCTACTTATCTTTTATCTCAACTATAGGTTCTGTTTTTATCTTGAGTTGTCATTTTACTGAACAGTGCTACATGTTGGGGCATGTTTAGTGTTGAGTAAAACTAACTAGTCCAGTATTTTCACTGAAAAACTTCTGTCTGAAGAATGTAAACCATCCATCCATCCATCCATCATCTATCCACTGCATAATCCTCACTAGGGTCACGGGGGGCTGAAGTCGATCCCAGCTGACTTAGGGTGAAGGCAGGGGACACCCTGGACAGGTCACCAGTCTATCACAGGGCTACACTTAGAGACAGACAACCAAGCACACTCACATTCACACCTACGGACAATTTAGAATCACCAATCCTCAACATGTTTTAGGACCTTGTGGGAGGAAGAGAACCCACGCTGCACGGGGAAAACATGCAAACTCCACACAGAAAGCTCCCGGGTGTCCTCACCGGGACGCAAACCGGCGACCTTCTTGCTGCGAGACCACTTGCAGACCTGAATATAAACCACCTTTATCAAATTCTAGAGTCATCCCAAGATAAATTATTCTACATATTTGTGTTAAAACAATTACAGTTCTGTGTAAACTGTAGTTAATACTTTCTAGCCTCCATGTCCCATTAGTGGGATTTCTAAAAACCCAACTGGTGCCATTTTTTGAGAGTTGCCAAGGTCACTGAAGAGGCTGCCATGTCCAGCTATGACTAAAATATGACTAAAATAGATATGGCAGTTGCATCATATCTGTGATGTCAGATTTGTCAGAGGAGAATTTCTAGAACAGGTTCAGTAACATTTGTGTCACTGACTCATTGTTGGGTTTTATTAACTTCCTAATTTATTATTTTGATTAAATGGGAGCAAAAATGTCAATTTTTGCAGGATTTTGCCACATGTTTGTTATCCATAGAGGCCATGGTTGTTCATTTTGGCTACACCGATTTCTAGCTGTTACTGACTGAATTAGTTTTTTAAATCTGTAATCTTTTTAGGTGGAATTTTAAACAATTGTCCAAGGCCTAAAGGGTAAAAAAAAAAAAAAAAAAAGAAATCAGAAATGAAAGGTTTTGTTTTACAGTAAGTGGCAACCTCTGAGGCCAAAAAATGAAACCAAAAATGAAGCTGCAGTTCTTCAGATGGCCACTTGAGGATGTCTCCAAAAGTGAATCACTCCATATAGACTTCTATGTTAAAATGTTCAAACTCACAGCAGAAATCGATATGTTCCGCAAAAATGGTTTTAGCCTTTATAGCTACTTTACCTATTCATGCCAACTGTATGGACAATGAATTTTTATATAACTCACCTATATAAAGTCCATTAAAGCTTAAACTTGTGTATAATTAGGGGTGTGGTTGCCTTGAGTGACAACTGGGTCTGTTACACTACACTCCATGGCCCAGAGATGTTTGCAGAGGCTGCCTCATACCTCGTTGCTCATTTTTGGACTACCCTGAAGAAGTCAGGTGCTGTCAAGATGGCGACACCAGAGCCACCACGCTGAGCTGAAAAAAACACTGTTCAGGAAACCCGTGGTGACGTCATGGAAGGTTCATCCATCTTCATATGCTGTCTGCAGTTCAATAACATCCGTGACACTGACTGATTGTTCTACGGTTTCAATTTTCTCACTAATTTACTGTTTTGATCAAGTTTGAGTTAAAATGTCAATTTTTGCTGGAAAAAAAAAAAAAACTGAGTCTGGCCTGTTGGGAAGGATAAGGAGATTTATTGTATTTTAAAATTTTTCTAAGTGTTTCATATCCACAGGGCCCAACGTTATATAATTTGGGATTTACAGTTTTGCAGCTGTTACTCAGTAAACTTGAAGAAGTTTTTTCAAGTGGAAATAAATGAAACTAACATAGAGGTTAAGGAATTATAAAGGGGTTATAAAGCATCACATATAATTGCAGTTTTTGTTTTACACATACAGAGTGCTGTAAGAAAGTCTAATGTAATCCCATATAATAGAACACATGATTGCCTTGTACATTATTTTTCAGTATGGGCTTTATAAAAGCAGACAAAGGCCCACTGAAGAGAGAGCACAACAGAGAACAACATGAGAAGTGCTCATCCAATTAACTTTAAACTTGCCCATTTACTTTAGGGTTGAGTGATATGTTTTTTTTTTCAGGGTTGATACAAGAGATAATCATAAGTAATCAAGAAGACCAAGAACTGATATTAGATAATAGATTTCCAGTAAAAAATAAAATGTTGGCACAAACTCCAACACAAACCTTTGTACAAACCTTTGTGAAAAAAGCACATGCTTCCTTATGTTTTATTCATGTTTAATTAAAAAGTAACTTTTAAACATTTATCCATAAATGTTGATTGGATAGTACCTGTGGTGGCAAGTCAACAGTTTGGTGCTGTGGGAAGGATATGACTTGAGACCACAGAGGGGTAACTGCAAATAGAGAGATGGCTGCATCAGAGCCACGTAGCACATTTTGGAATTTATTTATTTTAATTCGAATCATATACATATAGCCAGAGAAATGGTGATATTGGATTGGACAACTGGCCAGGCTGATAATGGCTCAACTCCGACTGTACTATCATGACTCCCCAGTAACACACCCAGAGTGTGATGTAGCTCAGCTGGTGAGATATTTGCCATAATATGATGTACTGTATAATATATTAAACACCTTGGTGGCTGTCAAAAAAACCCTGAATTTATCATAAAAGTTCTGTCAGAAAAGTCATAGTGGACTGCTTCAGATTGTACAGGTATATCCAATACAGTGAATTATATTAATAGTATATTCATGTTCTATTGTGGCGCTAATGTTATCAGTATTAATACTGTTAATGAGTCCAAACACATGGCGCAGCTCTTCCACCTGATCTTACACTGCATACTGCATCATCTTCCCTCCATTCAGCAGGAGAAAGTGACACACACACACACACACACACACACACACACATACACACACCAACATGGTGCAGCACTTATCTGTGACGATGCGATATTTCATGTCAGGCGTCATGCCGCAACGACAGACTGTACATCAGTAAAATCATTTTGCCGGCTCAGCAGAAAGCTGATTGATGGCCGTAGCACATGAGAGGAGACTTTGAGGAATGGCTCATGCGGTTCTCCATCAGGTGACCTCTGCCACACTGCAACATGCAACACTAACTGCTACATGACCGGATCGAGACTTAATACTGCACCGTCACTGATGGCAATCTGAACAAACACCTGCAGCATGAAATCAAACCGTAGAAAAAAGAAGGTTTCCACGTGACCGTCACCTCATCACTCATTGTCTGGTCGGCGTTCAGACGTCAAACATGTCTGACTCACTTCCCTATTCACGCAGCCACCTCCGGCTTTTTACGGATCCTCAACCACTAGTTGCAATATTAACTTCTAACAAATGATATCTGATGATCTGAGGAGGCACTTGTTACCAAAAAAGGTAAAGCTGCTTGAGAATATTACATTTGACAAATAAAAGGAGTCTGACTCATTGAGATGAACAGCATGCAGTAAATGAGTTTGCTGAGACGGGCTTTTATAACCCACTTCATGGCTGTCAGACGCAGTCAGGTCTTATCAGAGGAAACGTCTGGCTACATTAAAGCAAATTGTCACTGTGCCAGACTACACTGGTCGGCTTTGATCAGCAGTAAACTGGACGTGGTGTGAGAGAGGTCAAGGGGCATCCGACCGCTCCGCTGGGAGACCAACGCTTTATCCACTGTATGCTGTGATGGATTTACCAAACACAACTCCACCTTAAGTATGTTCTACTTTCCCAAGGAGTTTTTATTATTAGGCCTGGACCTTTTCCCTGCTGAATCACGAGTGTAATCACATTTGTGGTGTGTTCATACCTCGAAATTAATGAAGAGACATTCCTTTTTTCAGTATTAATCGCTTGTCGTAAAAGCGCTGTTATTTTTTACTGCAGCATTTGTATGTTGTACACTTTCCCTAATCTTGACTATTAAGTCTGAGGAGAAGAGGATATTCGGGGAACCGACTCATGCTTGTCGAGGCTAAATGTCGAGGCTGAATAAAATCAGGGTCGCGTCCTCGTTGCAAAGTTGCTAAAAGCTTTTATCGAGCTTAAAGCGTGACCGCGGGTTCAATGGACCTCATCAGGGCCTACATGGGTGAAACAGTGGTACACTGACTCTGGAGGGTCAAAGCATGCAGAGAAACTCATTTCACAAGTCCACATTGCAGAAGTCATCATCTTTGTAGCAGCGAGGGACGGGGGGAAAGGAAGCTGCTGAAAAGTTGTTACATGAAACCACGGTGCTTTTTTGGTGCACTGGTATCATAACGAAAGGTTGTTTTAAGTGTAGTATCAGTTCCAGGAGATGACTTCATGGTCTCGGGGCTCTAACAGCTGGAGGAAACGTACATAATTTATATGAAACTATATTGAATAAATCATTCATGACTTTCTGTGAAGGTGTAATTACTCTAGAACAGATGATGGCCAACTTTGAAATTCAATTTGTGTTGTACTTTTGGGGCTTCTGGAGGGGTGGGATTACCGGGCTTACGATGACAGCCAGAAATCTGCAGCTTTTCTGTGCTTTTTCAACCTACCTTAAAGGTCCAAAGCTCCAGAGCTCAGCTGGAGGCACTCTATTTAACTGTGTTTTGGACAGCTGGTCGGATCGTACCAGCAAAGAGAACAGATTATAGGGAGTACGATACACTGGAGTATTCTGATACGTTTCCGTTCAAGCTTTGATACTTTCACTATGTCAACAGCAATACAGTCCCCTTCAACTGGCATAAAGTCAAGCTGACCACAAAACATAAAAACAAACCTAAAAACCACATTTCAAGTCAGCATGAGGGGGATGAAACCTAAACTGTTGTGACCTCAAAAAAGTGCCTTACGTGTTGTTGCCTAACTTGGCGGTTTAAGTCCCCCTGTACTGACCGACTTGTGAATCAAAAGTGAAGATAGAAAGCTGTTTTTATATTCCTGCTGATGGGGGGGAAGTGGAAGTAGGTAAAATCTGAAATGCAACATTTGCATCTTCATAGATTTGGTATTTTTTAATGAGGGAGATGGAAAAAATGTAATTTAAAGAATTCCTAAATAAGTTATTCATGTTTCCTGTAGAAAAAAACAACAACACAGTTCACATCACTTTTTTTCTCTTAAAGCATGATTGAGACATTTTTAAACCCGTTTTTCACAAAGGGAGGTGATAAACTGTCCAGAAACAAATGTCAGTGAATACTAGAGAGGCAAAGGAGGCTTATAGGAGGAAGCTGGTCTACAGAGGCAGGAGGACCATCACTGGTTATAAGCCTGCAGTCAAGCAGCAGATGGTAACATCAATACAGCCAATAAGCCACACTGTTTCTTCAGATCTGACACACAGCATCATATTGATCACATTGATCAGCAACAACCCAGCAACACACACCTCCAATCTACTGGCCATCTCTGCTGAACAGGTGAGGAGGGCGCTATGCAAACTCTGGCCAAGCAAAGGTTGCTGGTTCCAACCGCATCAGTCCAAAAATGCATCAGGCCCAGGGACACCCAGATATGTGTCATCACCTTTTTAATCTCAGCTTAGGCCTGGAGGAGATCCCTGTGCTGTGGTCGACATCCTGCCTGACTGAAGAAGGCCTGTCACAGTGCCACCAACGTCAACATGCTGGAGGGGTTTTAAAAGACTTGTCCTGGATTCCATTTGGCAACTGGTCAACCCTTCATTCGGCCCCCTTTAGTTCGCTTATGAACCAGATGAAGGAGGTGATGATACCATCAATACCTATTCCACTGTTCCCCACACCCATCTGGACAGGCCAGATGGCACTGTTGGAACTATGCTCTTTGACTTCTCCAGCACCTTTAACACTTTTCAGCCTCCCCTGTTGAGGAGGAAGATGTCTGCCATGCAGGCTGATGCTCCTCTGGTGTCCTGGATCACGGACTACATTTCCTGTCTCTTATACTTTGGACTTGCAACACTGACACCTGCCACCAACAGAATTTCCAAACTTCAGGGAATGTAAGATTCATACTACTCCTGTTTCCATTAAGCAAAGGGAGATAGCACAGCTGGTGCAAGAGTGAAAGTACCTATGAGGTCATTAGAACAGCAAACTGGACTGGACCATAAACTCTGAACCGTCCAGAATCATCTCTTTTTCCTGCTGAGCTTCTGGTCCTTCAGTGTATGTGGCACCATGCTGTGAATGTTTTATTAGTCTGTGGTGTCCCTGCTATTTTCTACTCTGTTGTTTGATTTTAGGGCTGAAGACTGAGCGTGCACGACGCCAAAAGACTCAACAATGTTTTTCAGAAGCCCAGCTCAGTCCTGCTGCTGGACAATTTGCATGCAGTTGCAGAGAAGCAACGAGGATGTTGTCAAAACTCCTCTCCATCATGGAAAATGTCCCCCACCGTCTACAGAGTCCTGGTTAGCCAGTAGAGCATGTTCAGCTAGAGACTAAGAACGGCTAAATGCTCCACTGAACATCAGGAGGTCCTTCCTGTGGCCACGCGGTTACATAATTCCTCCTCTTTCTGCTGAAGTTGTATAATTTTATAGCTTCCGCAATCTTGAGCAACTGTTACAAAGCGATGTCCCTGAGGGGAATAATAAAGTCTTTTTGATGATGATTATTACATGTGATATTTAGCCAGAGCTTTAGATTTTTACATACTTAGTGCAGCTCTCACACAAAACACTCACTTTCAGGCAAAACGCCTCCAATTTCCCACCGTTTGAAATGCTAACAGCAAAGTCTGCACATTTTGTGACACCGCCGTCTAATCGAAGCGTCCACCTGCTGCCTCAAGTCTCCAGCGCGCTCTCTCAAATGACAGCAGCTGAGCTATGAGACAAAGCAAAAACACAAGATAAAGCAATGAGCTGCCTACCAACACTTATAACGAGGGTGTTGCGCATGCTTCCGTTTAAGAAACTTGCACTTAAAGAAGAGGATTTGGATGCAGCATTAAATGCACTGAGCCAATCACAGTTATTATTCTTGCTTGAATGCAAACCTAAGACAACATAGGTAAGCATTGTGCCAATTCATGTGTCAAATAATTAATAACACAGATGATGATGACCACTTGGAGCATGAGGTCCATCTGGTTTACGCCAGCATTTCATTGTTTTTTTTTTTTTACACTTTTATATTGTCAGGAAGGCATTTACTGTTTATGTCGTCCTTCAGATAAGGCAGTTTGCTCTATTAGCCTTTTCTTTTTTTCCCTGGAACAATAAATCTGCTCTAAAATAGAAGAAGTGAATGTGATAAAAAAAAACTTGATAGCTTCAGACATCAACCTTTCAGCCTGAGAGATATCGTTGCAATGACTTTCATCCCCATTTCTACTGACAAATGTCTCTCTGACAAAAATGCATCCATGCAAAGGAAATAACAGAGTAAAATTGACCTTGAAGCGCCAGTGGTATAAATCCTTAGAGAGCTTGCACGCTTTCATTCATGGTGAAATGCCTAAAAAGGAAAAAAAGGGATGGTGTGTGAGCAACTCTTCTGAGCAACAAAAGTGGAGGTTGGCTGCCAGCAGCACCTGGCAAAAAACTCCTCACCTCACAGGCTGCTGCAGGATGCTCACGCTGACCAGTCGCAGGACTTGGACTCTCACCAAGGGCAATGATTTAGAAGTATTTACAGGTGACACAGAGAAAAGAGGAGAGGAGGGTGAGAGTGGCTCACGTTGATATTCTGCAGAGCGCCCCAGGCAGCAAACAATCAAAATAAGTGATGTTCTTCATATGGGTGAAAAGGATGCCTGTGCTCGTCCCCGGCATTGTCGCAGTAATTCCTCCTCATCAGTCTGAACAGCCTGTGACTTCACTGTAAGAACACAAGTCCACGCAAAAACCTGAGAACAACAGCACCTGCAACAAGCCACTGATGACTGTATTCACGATTTGCAAGCATTTTTTCTAATAGCCCGAGTCACTTTTTAATCCGTGAACAGAGAAAAATGCTCATTACAACTTTCTAGAAATCTGAAAGATGTTCAATACACAATGAGAGAGTAACAACAAATGACAAAGTTCTCATTAATCGTCCACAGACCCATGTTAGTGGCTCTGCGTGGCTGCACTTGGACACAGCGATGCTTTGAGCTAAATTGTAACATCAGAATGCGAACATGCTCACATGTGTAGCCCACTGAGGCATGTATAATCTGCATTACCATGTTCACCGTTGTAGGTCATTCTGTTAATATGGTTAAAAATAAGTACAAAACCAAGAATACAACCATAGATGATGTCATTAGAATGCTCATGCCATCCTTCAAGCTGACCTTTAGGTTCTCAACGACTTGAATATTTACACTTTATGCTACTTTTTCCTTCTACTTCACGAGAATCCAGCAGGAAATATTGTATTCGTACTCCACCACATTTATCTGTCAGCTTTAGTTACTTTTAAGATGAAGATTTTACATAATGGATAATATAAAAAGCTTTTTAAAACACAACTTGTTATTAAAGATGAAATCAGTGGTTTCCAACCTTCCAACATGTCCATGATTTGTTAACAGCTTCGCCAAAGAGAGTTTTTTCTTCTTCCAGACTTCTAACATGGTTTCATTTAAGTCAATACCGAAATGATCTATAATCCCATCAAGAATTAAGGGATTGGAAAAAAAGTCAAAAAGCTGCAAACAGATTTGTGGATCAGAACTTTTTTCCTATCTTTCCTCATCCATTAATCATACAAATGTGCTGTCCCTGTGTATAAAGCTGCATATAAAGTAGTTCAAACTAGCGCCACCTGCAGCAGCTCCAACATGCTGCGAACACACTGATGCTTCAGTATTTGTCAGTGTCAGAGGGACTAACCAGGACTTTTACTTTCATACTTTAACTACATTTTGCTGCTAGTACTCATGTACTTTTACTTAAGTAGGATTTTTCATGCAGACGTTTACTTGTTACAGTATTTGTACATTGCATTACATTAAGTACAGGTTCTGACTACTTCTTCCACCATTCTTAGTTGGTGTTCATGTTCAATTGATCGATTAATATGGGATAAAAACTGTGTTGTAAATGTGGGAGAGCATAGTCTCGGAGTAAACTGAGGATATTTACTAAACTTGCAGCAAGTGTACTTGATTGTTCAGACAGCAGTTGAGCAAACTCCTGCCTGTGTGTCCAGACTTTGGGAAGATCTTTTTTGTCCACTACAGTAGCTTACACTGGAACAATGACAACTGTCTTACCACTAAGATGCTTTTGAGAAAACCATCCCATTGCGGCTTTAGCGATTTGTCATGCCTCCACGGTGCTAAGGCGGGATAACAGCGGGGAGGGTTTCTTTTTTTTGTGTGAAATGAGCGAAAATGCTGAGACCAAAAACAAAAAGTCCCGCGCTGTGTTTTCTGCACTTGTCGAGGTTGATCAAGGGAACTCTGAGTTTTGGCTCACTGCAACCACTGGCAGCCTGAGTTGCATCAGTGCGGCTCTGGTTTCAGTCAAAAGATGTTTTCAGTAAATGTTAAGACCATATGCTCCTGCAGATCAAAGACACCTCATTGGTTACAGCGGGAACACTGTGTCCCTTTTCAGCATGACAGCTAGCTAACATTTGGTTTGTATGCCTGAGAGCCAGTGTGCTATAAAAGTAGGCAAAACTCATCTTTTAACACAACAGATGGATCGACATTCACTTAATTTATCACATTTTGTAACAGCTCTGTTGACTTGAGTGCTGATGATGAGTGACGTTTTTATGAATGAAAACATTTGGGACCGACTGGAAGAATGATTTATGGCAAACAAAAGCACACAAGGCGAGAGTGAGGACACTTAAAGACATGCTATAGCAAGACAAGAGATCAGTCAATAAAGTGTAACCAGGAGATGAAATGTACCCAAACAATGTTGTGATGATGCCTCGTTCGTGTTCTCGCAGCAGCAGGCTGACGGGCTGAGGCAGACAACAGTCTCTGATTTGAGTGACCTCCCAGAGTGGCCTGATAAGCAAGTGGTGCAGAGAGCAGTTATAAAGCTGCTTCCACGATGAAAAAGTAAGATATCCACTTCAGAAGTTAAAAGTGGTGACTCGCTGGATTAGAAGTTAAAAGGAGATGCGCAGAGATGCTTCTGCTACCGACGCCAGAGGCTGCTCAGCCGGCTCATGACTGTAATGCAATAAGGATGTGGAACGAGCGGACCAAAGCACCACGACCCTGCAAACGAGGTCGCTGTTCGAGGGAACAACAGCCAGGCTGGTGTTTAACAATGAAAAAGAAATGGAGAGGTTCAGCTGAAATTATTGGTCACTTTATTAGATGCTGAAAATTGAGTGTTTTTAAAGTAAAACATCTGGACACCCAGATAGCTCGGCAGGCAGGGCAGGTGACCCATGTACAAGGGAGCGGCGGCCTCGGTTCGATTCCAGCCAGTGGCTCATCTGCTGCATGTCATTCCTCCACTCTCCTCCTCATGTTTCTCTGTCTGTCTTCACTGTCAACTATCATTAAAGGCAGAAAAGCCCCCCAAAAAATATATCTTTAAAGAAAAACATCTGCTGGTTCTTCTTTCTAGAATGTAATTATTTTCTACTTTTTGTGTGTTTTACACATTTTGTACTTGTATATCTTTCGGTTTTGAACTGTTAGTTAAACAAAACAAGTAATATGAAGATGCCAATTTAGGTTCATGTTGAGAATTTGAAATGTTTTTCAGACTCAATGGTGAAAATATCTTTTAGTTGCAGCTTGAAAAAACAATATTTTCCAAACTTTGCCTGCTTTTTCTGTTGATACATTTAGCTATTTTTTGAGTAAAAGTAGTAAAACATGCTCAAAGTTTCACAAATGCTACAATTAATTAGACTTTCGTGTCTGTAGAAACAGAGAATCGTGTGCATTGCTACACGTTGAACTGGTCTGTCCATATAAATGACTTTCTGACTTTGTCAGCGTTGGCAGGCTTATGTCTCTGTGCATCATATTGTATAAACAAAATATTCTGTCAGATAATTGATGAAAAATCTGGGCTGATTAATTGATAATTAGCACCTTCAGGCACTGGATGGGAGACTTCACAGCAGCAACAGTGAAGCTGGATGTGTATGAGAGTGAAGGAATGGGGGAATGTGCACAGCTGAGGGTCTTTCCAGTGTTATTATCCCTCCCTCCATTCTGACTGTCACTTTCCATCAGGAAAACGTTCCACCTCTCCCTCCGTTCCTCTTCTCTCCTCACCTCTGTGTGCCCCTCCCTCCCTCCCTCTCTCCCTCCCACTCCGTGGCGTCGCTCCCTTTCCTGCCGACATCCGAGTGGAACCCAGCCAGCCAGTCGGTGCTAAAATGGACCCCTGAGTGCAGTGACACCTCAGCACTGGATCGGCTAAGCACCATTTTGATTTTCGCTAAAGACCCTCTTTGACTAATGACGCTAATTACAACATGCTTTAAGGGGAAAAACAATTTTGGGCGTCATGTCATATCTGTTCACCTTTATCTTCATCTTTGGTCCACATCACTGGGGATGTGGTTGGATGTCACCATATCCTTGTTGAATATCTGCAGACTTTCATAAAGCTAGGTTGCTTTTTTGGATCTTACATTTCTATCAAACAACAGTTTTACAATATCTAAGCCCAAAAAAAAAAGCCTGGTTTGAACCTGTGCACGTGTGGGCATCCTCCTATAGTCCAAACACCTGCATGGTAGGTCTACATTGGCCTTGCCTCACTGTTATTAAATACAGAATGTCCGTAAATTTCCTCAATCATACTAAAAAACAAATCATCACTCCCTCTCTTTCTAGTAACAATACCCATCATTATATGTCTGCTTTGGGCCCATCAGCCACCTACATTAAACAATCTCAGAGAAGATTTGACTAATGTCTTTCTCTGAACGTTCAGGTGACAAAAGGTCATACAGTCCGGTTTTTATTCAGCTTTATTCAGGCTGATCTCTGAGGTCAGATCATTTTTTTCAGTTTCAGACTTAGAAAAGGTCATTCACGCATTCATCACCTCTAGACTCAATTACTGGAGAAGGCTTCAATTAATCCAGAATGCTGCTGCACTGATTTCACTCGTTCCAGCAAAGGTGATTACATTATTCCAGTTCTTGCTGGACTTCACTGGTTACCAGTTAGTTTTAGAATTGATTTTAGATTTTATGGCTTGTTTTTAAGCCTTTTTTTTCCTTGTGAGCCTCACTTTTGAGTTTCCAACCCAACACTTCTAAAAACCTTTTTCTATCATAAGGTCTTCTCTCAGTTGCTTTTATTTAATTTTATTGTTGTATATTTTACTTTGTAATTCATATATTTTATTATCTTGGTCCGTTTGTCCATTTGTTATCCTTTGCATTGTGCTTATTCTAACTTTACTCTTTTATATATGTGGTGATTTGCTTGCTTGGTTTCATCCCATGTATTTTAATGTCTGCGTGCAGCAACTTGAAGTTGTATTTCATAAAGGTGCTATATAAGTAAAGTTGTTATTGCTATTATAATTTTACAGGCCTACAGACAAAGACATAACGCAGTATGTCAGCCAACATTGCAGTGCTGCTGATGTTTGCACCACTAGACACATTCAAAAATAAATACGCACATACTACAGTCACACCTGACAGTACCTGGCTCTGTCTTGTTTCTATTTCTACTTGTTAAGTCAATTTCTAAATCAAGCGTAGAGTTCAGACTCGTTGGGCTCCACTCTTTGCTCATTGTGCTTTCTTCTGACGCAAGTGGGATTTCACAGTTAGAGCTGATGCATACAGCACCTGACCTTTAGCACGTACATAGCAGAAATCCTTTTTACAGCTTCCTCCCACAGACCACCAAAACAGTTCCCACACGCACTTACTACACACTAAACTACATTAAAGAAGAAAGAAAAAAAAAAAATCACATGCGCCGTGCTCTTCGACAATCTGCAGCATTACATTTGCTCAACAAGTTTGCAGGTAGCATTGAAAGCACCACTACGACTGCTGTTGCTTGGCAGCTCAACACATAACAGAAGATGAGATCTTTGTCTTCTGCCGTTTTTCACTGTAATTAGTCAGAGAGGGCACTTAGCTGAAGGAAACAGACCAGAGCAGGGGAGGTTCTCACGCCTCTGGAACCAAAACAAACAAAGGCCCAATCCTGCAGAAACCACAGCCAACAGCTGCTGATAGGGGTTATCTCTGCAGTCACACATGGGCCATCTCACAACAGTGAGCACAAAGGCCTTTTACAACTCCACAAACACATGCAGCACGGACACAGAAAGTAACTGCACGCTACGTATTGTTTGTCTGGTGTCGAAGCAGAATTTCAATTCCCCTCACAGCGTGTGAGGAAATATGAAAAATAGTGATAATGCAAGATCCATCTTGTCATTGGGTTTGTAACGACTAACTCAGTTGTCAACTATTATATTAATCGCACATTATTTTGCTAATTTCTTCGTGAATTTGTGTAATTTTCAATAAAATTACTATGCATGTACAAATTTTAAGCATCTCGGTTTCTAAATGTGAATCTTCTTTCTTTTTGTTTTTGTTAAATCCTCTACAACAGTAAGCTAAATATCTATAAGTTGGACAAAACAAGACATCTTGTTCTTTGGGAAACACTGATGGACTTTTTTTCTATCGTTTTCTGACATTTTGCAGTCCAGACAAGTAATCGCATGATTGAAAAAACAATCAACAGCTTAACCAACAATGAAAACAGCCGGTAGTTACAACCTAATCGGCCAACAACAAACGTTACTACTCATTCCCACTGGTGAGGTAACCACATGTGTCTTTGTTTGAGTTTAAGTGATTAGGAACTATTTTTAGTGACCGCTTATGCAGATATGGCATCAATCCAATCCCCAATACTGACATTGCAGGGTTTTTCCTGGCTCAGAAACGGCCTTCGAGGCTTCACCACACACGACGGTACACATGATCAGTCCACAAACAGTAAGAGCAATATGTCTATGTTACCTTATCCGAGACAAATCTACATGTTCTGTTGTTATTTCTGACCATTTAATGAACAAAAAAACCTAGTATGATTAAGTAAATGAAACTCCAATTAACAAAACTGGTTAAAAATAAAGGAAAAAATTTAAATTGAATAAATGCGCAACTCTTATCATTTCAGGTTAGCATTACAGTTAAGGCTGGGCCATTTGCTGTGGTTGTTCCTTTTGACCATTTAGTTGTGTTCCAATCACTGCTTCCCACAAAGTTAGTTCCTCTTCCAGTAATATGTAGTGATGCTACAACAGTGCAGATGACTGTAGATGATCTCTGATTCATGTCACCTCTCCATCAAAAAGGAAAATGTGAGCTATACAAGACCCTAAAAGTCAGGCAGTATCAGCAAGTAGCTGTAGTGTGAAATCCATCAGACACACCACAAGTGTTGGTGTATGATGGAAATGGCAGATAAGCCCATGTGTTTTGCTTTGGGAGTGGGTGTAGTGAAAGGGGATCAGTCCACAGCAGTGTTTAGAGGTTCAAATGCCCCTCTGGGGAGGAGAACGGATCGATCCTTCTTGGCCCGGAGCCAGTGCTCTTTCTGCCTTCAGCCAGATGCTTAGCCACACTATACATATACGAGCCTCTAAGCCTTCACTCAAACTGCACACATAAAGCACTGGGGTTCAGGATCTCAACACAAACTGGTGCAATTCACCAGCAACTGTGCTGAGGTGAAATCCTTGCCCTTTGTCTTTGAATGCCAATTAAATCCAGATGTGCTCAGGCCGCTCCCTCCATCCAGGGCCCCTGCTGCATCGTCTGCGGTGCGTGTTGTCGTCATGATGCTCTGATTAGAGGGAGCCCTGGAGTTAAACTATAGCTGCTGCCTCATTAGCCCGAGTAACTCTGCCCGGTTGCCACCCACAGGAGAACCTCCCAAACCCACAGGAGAGCAGGGTGCCCCCACACCGCCTCCAGGGATGGGACACGAACACCACAGCTGGCAGAGGGCACTGACACACACACGTCAGCAACTCACTCACATTTGCGCACACAAGGACGTACACACACACACGCATACGCGATGGATGTCAAGTGTGCTCAACTCTCTTTCCAGCTCTTGCCAAAAAAGCAGCCTCGGAGGATGAGATCACTGGCTCTGCGACAAAATGGGGTTTCCCCACAGGGACGCTCCATAAGCCTGCAACAGAGCGAGTGGCTGCGGGTGACCTGCTGAGCTACAAATATAGCAAACATCCGATGTGAAACAGATGCATCACAATCCACATTATGACAAGCTTACTGAAGGCCTTTTGTGCAAGCGGTGGGTGCGACAACATCGCAACGGCCTGGGAGTTAGGCCTCAAGGGAGCTCGGATCGATGGTGGTGGTGTGGCGGAGTTTTGCCTCCGTTTAGGGACAGGAACAGAGAGTGCAGACGATGACCAGAGAGAAGGGAGAGAGGGCATCCGGGCTGCTGTCCGTCAGGCCCCACTGTGACAGGTTTATCCCAGCCGGGGGGGAAGGTAACACACCGAACGGCACAACGAGGGGCGATTAACGTCAGGCCTGGCCCCTGCACCGTGGTAATGGCTGACAAACGGCTCAGTGGCTCATCTCACAGCCAGTCAACCTCGACACATGTGCTGCTCTGTGTTATGTTCTATCAGAGGGGAAAACACCAACGAGAACAGCAGAAGCCCAGCCAAGCGGCTCTTCATACTACAACCCACCTGACAGTCATTCAGGAACACAGCTGTGTTCATATTCAGCGTTTCCAACATCGGAAAACAGTTTCCAACCAGAAAACACTGATATGTCATGTGTTACCTACCATAAGCTCTATAAAACCAATACAAAAAGTGGTCATTCAATGTAGTATGTATTCTCCATATGAGGCTCTAGGTCTTTTAAATGCCTTCAGTAGCTTTCACATCAGCTTTTGTAGCATAATGACATCATATTTACATAGTCTATCCATTACTGGCTGTTTTTAATATATTTTTGTTAGTGCTCATATTTATTTTTAAAAGGCACAACTTCTACCGCTGCCACATTCCACAAAATTTATAGCTTGAACAGTTTTGCAACACCCATCTGCAGAAAAACACATGCAGTGCAAGAAGACAGCACATATACAGCTACTGCTCAGTGCAGATCTATGTGTTCTGGCAGATTCTAACCATTTACAGAGATATTTAATTACATTTTAAGAGTTTCCCCCCCACAATCAGCCGGTTATTGGTTTGACAGATGCTCCAAAGACTCCGCTCGTTCTCTACTTTACATAACACTGCAAGATAAATCCACGAATATGCATTAATGCGAATGCAAATTAACAAGAGGTGACACAATAGAGATCCATGCATGGTGAGGTCACCTTCTGTGTATCCCATGTGCATCTGCCTGCACCTCGTGATGCTCTGATGTTACATAACGCCTTCATATACAGTAAGAGACCTGCCTTGGACTTAAAAGTGAGAAGAGTTGTAATCTTCACACTTCACCCCATTAATGAGATGATGAAACATTGTTTTGTTGCAGACATGATCTGCCCGCTCCCCCAGAGCATCTAACAAAGACATCAGAATAAATAGCTAATATGTTTATAATTGACTACAACACAGTGATGTGCAGCTGAATCGTGCAGAATAATTCAGAAAGCTGAGAATCTCCAAGGCTGGTCTAAACAGATGTCTACAGCCTCCCCCATATCTTTGCTTCAAACACAGGGACAGCAGGAAGGTTAATCCACACACAGAGACAAACACAGAGAGTCTATTGAGCCTTGGTGGAGCATAACAAAAACATCTGGTCGTGTTTAAAAAGGTAGCCGTCATCAGAGAGAATTACAGTGAACCAAACAAAGGCAGTGCAGGGTGGATTTTACTCTGAAGCGACATGTAGCAGCAGGAGGGGGGGGAGTTCAAGAGCTTTTACTGTTTGCTGTATGTTGTGGCCGGCGGCAATCGATTCTTCAATCAAGATAATGTTGGTCTCATGCTGTCTCACAGAACCGACATAAAACAGAAAACTGAAGGAGAACTTTGTGATTCAGCACTCAGTCGTTCACACATAGCGGGGTATCGATTCGGCTTCTAATTTCCAACCCGATTGTTCCATATGAGGTGTTTTCTTCCCATTGTGCAAAAAGTTCGATAAACTGAGATAATGCAGCAGAAACCACTGCGTCCGCTCACTCAATCGCAAGCCACAAAAGTAACAAATAAACAACAACAACAGTAGATGAACACAGTGAGCTGAGAAGAGGGAGGAGTGTCGCACTGAGCTACAGCCCTCATCTGCCTGATGGATGCACAGCCCCTCCAACGTAATGACCTTTGGCAAGGTCACGGCATCCCAGCAGCTGCGTAAAGACTCTCCCGGATGAATAAATAATCACTACACTTTTTGTCATCTTTGTGCTTCGTGTTCTGTCTGTTGCAGCACCTCTCGGCTCTACCTGTGGCTCATTTGCATGAGCCTCCCAGAGCGTACGATGGGGGCATTCAGGACTCTTGTTTATTCCCTCGAAAGTTACAGAGCATTTGTGTAGCAACCACATCGAGGATGTAACCGGTTCCAGAGAGATAATATGACATCATCTGTTGTGCAGACGAGCCAAACAAAGTGAGTCTATTGATGTATTTCAGACATGAGAACTGCCTGGTTTGTTTACTTCTGTGTTCGTCTGTACAGGAAACTTCGACGTTGCTTACCTGTGTCTTGCCGAAACTGGTGCATGGACTGGAGGTCGATGATGTAAGGGGAGAGCTGGGCGTCCACCTGCCCCAGAACCACGCTTCCCCGGGCATCTCCCTTCAGTACATTCTCGATATGGTGACAAACCGCCGCACTGTAGGGCCTCCAGCGCCCGTGTTCATTCAGCCACTCCCAGACCACCACCCTGGCCAGGTTCTGAGGCGGGTACCCCAGTCCGTTGATGGGCACCAGCAACCCCGATCCCGGACGAGCCATCCCCTTCGTGGTGTCTGTGCTTCAGCTGCTGGCTTATGTCCCGTCCTAGAACACCACTGCCACCCTGTCAGTCAACTGACGACACCCTGGAACATTTTCATCAGCGTCAAACAGAAAAAAAAAAAGCTTGAATCAGCGATTAGTATGACAGTCCTCAATTATCTCATGCTGCTGTCAAGCAAACAGCTCCGCCGGAGTCATCGTCTACAGGTACTTTTTGACTAGCTGCCACTTTGATCAGGCAAAAAGCAGCCTCCGTCCCCTTGTGTCTTGTCGTGTTTGAAGTGGCAGATGCTGCTGATGAGGAGATTTGCAGCTGTAGGAGTCTCAGTCCTCCACCGCCGACCACAGCAGATCTGCAGCAGGTAGACAGGAGACACTCTCTGAACAAAAGACAAGAAAGCACAGAGACACTGGTAAACAAACACTGCTGTTTATCCCAGGAGTTATTTCTCAGCTTCAGAGGAGATGACACAACCTGTTCTGTGGTACAGCAAACCCCCCCTCCTCCCCAACTGTGGCCTGCACCTCATGGGAATTCTGTTTACTCAAAATGTAGAAACGAAAACTGGATATGAGTGTGTGAGCTGCCTCAGCAGTAAAATACCAGTCATCAGATGAGTGTGGAAGGAACAGAGCAGTGTGCAGAAACAGACACATTCTACTATAATCGCAGCAGACAGAAGATCACTTACACAGAAAGCTGCTCAGATGCAGTGAATGCCTCACAAGCGACACTGTCTCTGTTGCTTCTATTAATTTCTCAACAGTATTCTGTGTTGGAGGCTGAACGATCTTTGCAGTGCACAAAAAAAACCAAACAAACAAACAGGAAAACGCTCGGATTGATTGTGGCGATATACAGACCTGTAGGCTGCAGCTGTGGTGCCACACATCTGTCAGGTAGAGGTTGCATTTCACAGGATCCGGACGAAAAATCAGATTGAAAAAAAAAAAAAAAAAAAAAAAAAAAAAGGTGCGAATCTCGAAACGCACCTGCCTCCTCACATCTGTGGTTTCTCCTTATCCTTCAAACTGAGATCCTCTTTTACAATCCACCTCCTGCAGCTCCAGTAATCCACTGTTGTTGTTATTTATTTTTTTTAAATGTATATACCAAATAAGAAGACGTCGTTTTATTCCCGTGAATGTGCCACAGACTACAGCAGCTTGTTGGTCCGCTGTGCTCACTGAACGCATGCCCCAGTTGCTCGGTTGTCAGTGCGCGAGCTGCACAGAAACGCCGCTCCGCTGCATCATCATCATGCATTCACATAGTAAAACACGCAATCCTCGCCTGCTTGCAAACAAATGTCCAGGCACACCTGTATGGAAAGATAGAATCATCCAAAGTGTCAAGCGCGAGCGGGAAAGAAAAGAGTGCAACCTCCGGTGTCCTGTTTCAAAATAAAACCCCCAGCATTTAAAAAAAAAAAAAAAAAAAAAAAAAAATCCACCGGTATTACCGTGCACGATTTTATTCTCACATAACAAATCTACATCCAGGGAGACATCAGACGCTCCTCTGACACTAAAATAGCTCGTATCAGTGCTCACAGGATTGCACAGACTGCAAACCAGACACAGAAACCACAACATCAGAGTTAGAGACACGAAGGAGAAGAAATTGATAAGCAGAGTAAACAGCAGTGCGGAAATAAACACATTTAGAAGGCAGTTAAACCAAAACAGACTTTAAGTACACACATGAGTAAAAATAAATGTAAAATCTTAAATAGGGGCATTTCCCCCCTAAACTGGAGAAGATGCCCCGACTACTGAGGAAAGAGGTCCTAGGAGGTATCTTATCTCACAAGTCATTTGAAATACACACTAAAAAAATAAAGTGTGGACTGGATGTTTGAAAAGAAATAAAATTAATTACCACATTTTGCACCAATCTTTTTAAGTTATGGCAACTGCTATTAAAATTATGCTAAACCGACAAACTACACTGAGGTATAGGTGGTTGAGCTTTTCCTCTGCCATCAAAGGTGGAGGGGACTTTGAATCCTAGTCATCAAGTCCATTTCATTAAGTTATATCAATTTGATTTTAATTTTAAATCAACTAACACAGAAATTTCAGTTCAAATTACACACAGTATTAAGTTGATCAACAATATTATGTCAACCCAACCCATTAAAATAATGTATGCAACCTGACACGGTTATTGAAATCAGTAAATTAGATTTTTTTTGTTTATTATTTTAAACCTCACAACCGCCCACACGTTTGATTAAATGGTAGGAATATGTCCTTTGAGTGACTTTTTAGACTGTATACAAACACTGTTTAAGATTAACCTCAATTTCAAATTCGATGTTGTCCTTACTTTAACCTCAGCATAAATGTTTAATAACACATGCTGAACTTGCTAGTGTAACCAAACTAACGTTTGAATATTGCCAAATGATTAAGATAAAACGAGCCGTTCACAAATCCCGATTACAGTTACTGTATTTTATTTTCACTGACGTTTGAACTCATGACTCTTCCCATTAAAAAAAAAACATCTGTTGTTTTGTGTTCAAACTAGTAGATAGCCCTCTATTTTAATAGCAGAAAAATCTTATGTGTATATAATTAAACAAAGAGGCTTGTATGTCTCCCAGATCTATACTTTTACCGTCTATAAAATGTTTTTAGATGGAGAATGTAAAATGTTTGCTCTGTATTAATATCAGATGATGTCATGAGGTTTCAGCAGGGCAGTGCTGCGTCTCTTTTAAACTGAATTAGGCAGGAGAGGATGTTATTATCCATAATGCTATTATCATAACTGCTGGTCTGAAGCACTTGTTGACTTGCAGCAGTTTTCACTGCAACATCCATCCAGTGCCAAAAAGGGTAATAAAGTTATCCTTCAGTGTAATGATACCTTTAGGCAGGCAGAGAGGTCAAATGTTTGCGTCTAAACGTTATAGATGCCTTCATGGGTGAATGATGATGTCACTGTTGGAAGTCTCACACATGTTAAACTGATGTCAGGGTCTGTGTGTTCAAGGTTTGCTGTGTGCATAACACAGCTGAGTAGCTTCAGGCTAAGTCCTGCTGGATGGAACAACAGTATCATCTGCTGCCAAAATAATGTACCTGCAGAAGGTAGAACAGTTGCGTTTCTGGTGCTCCTCTGAGGAAAGGACTCCTGAGATAAAAACCTGTGCCTGGCAGGACTTATATAATGAAGTGTTACCTCACTGATGCTTCCTTCCAAACATGTTGCCCGACACTGATGCAGTTCGTTTCAGTAACAACAGTAGCTGCTCTCTCAGCTCAGGTGGAACTTGATTAACACTTAAGGGTTTGAATGGAATTAGTCCTTTATGTAATGTAAAATCTGCATAAATCATATTTAATTGTCTGATCTGAATCTCTTTACCATTATTTTCTACCATGTAATGATTTTAGGGATTTCATGAATAAATTTTAATTGATTTGTGTGAAACTTTACCATCTGCAGCTGTAAACACATCCAAAACTAAATAATAAGATATAGCTGCACAATTTGTGCTAAGTGGATCTTTACTCTGACAAATCATTCATGTGGCGAACATCATCCAATCTGCTGCATTTTGTCCTCTCCTGAGCTGCTCATGGAAGTAAAATCCTGTAAAAAATGTATCTCTAGCATATGAATTCACTCAGTGTGGACTTGTGACACAAATGAATAAATAGTTTGCTTTGTGTTTATCATCAAAGCTCTAAAATCATAAAAAGGATTGTTCATGTTTGAAGTTTATGTTGACTTCATTAGTTTGTCAGTCAGCATCATCCTCAGTAAAAATGTACTAACCTGCAGATTTTAAGGGGATGTGAAGCTGTTTAATGGTCTCAGTGCATTTAGTCTGACCTGAGACACATAGGAGGAGAAAACCTATCAGATCAATTCAGACAACTAAATTGTAATTTAAGGAATGTTTTCCTGTGGTTAAACTCATGTTCTGCTTTAGTTTGGCTGAATCAGAGAAGCTCATCAGACAGTTTTACAGCTCACTCTGCACATGATAAATGTTAAGACAAAGAAGCTTGGACAGATAAATACTGGTGAAGTGGTGAATCTGCCACAATGACGAAGATTCATCCACTTTAAAACCAGCCTCCTGTGTCGGTTATTGGGTGAACAGCGCCATCATGAGGCCTGATGGTGTTAATGAAGAGGACAGTCATCGCTCTGTAAACAACCTTGAAGCTTCTCTGGAATCCTGTTTTCCAGACTTACTGGTTGTTCCACAGTGGAAAGACAGGAACAAATGATGCATCCTCAACAGCTCTTATTAAAAAAAAAACCTACCTGAAATAACAAAACTGCCTGGTTAGAACGGCTGCTTTTACATCTGGAAGGTGAATTTCAGTATAAAATCAAACAGCTGTGTGTCCAATGCTGCACTCTGAATTACTGCAAAGCTTTTTAGTGACAAAAACACAAACATCCACACTAATCAGCAAAAACAAACAGAAAGTGAAGGAAGGACACAGAAAACTTTGTTAGCTGCGTGTTTCCTGCTTTCTTAGGCAGTTTTGATGAGTTGACACAAGGTTTGACTTTGATAAATGACTGACCTTTCATGAATGGCTCCAGCGCACTGAGCCTTTATTACTTGATCACTGGGGGGGTGGAAGTGGGTTGTAGCTTTAAACATCTAAATAGGCCAGCAGATGAGATGCTGCAGAGGACTCGGGGAGGGGGGTTAACCATAAAATCTCATGAACAATTGCATTTCAAATAATCAGCCCAAATCTGCTGACTGTGTTGACCTTTTTTCTGTTGGCTCATATGTAATGTATCTGACATATTTTACTTATCTAAGTACAGCATCTTATGGGTCCATGAAGTCTGTTTTCATTGCTACAAGGATATTTATATATATATTGCATGTTTTTAGTTGATTGAGTTGTGTTAGATTTCAACAGGATCTAACTTAAGCTTGGGCTGCAAGGTGGAGTGGTGGTTAGCATTGTTGCCTCGCAACAAGAAGGTCCTGGTGAGGACACCTGGAACTTTCTGCGTGGAGTTTGCATGTTCTCCCTGTGCAGCGTGGGTTCTCTCCGGGTTCTCCGGCTTCCTCCCACACAGTCCAAAAACATGTTGAGGTTAATTGGTGATTCTAAATTGTCTGTAGGTGTGAATGTGAGTGTGCTTGGTTGTCTGTCTCTAAGTGTAGCCCTGCGATAGACTGGTGACCTGTCCAGGGTGTCCCCTGCCTTCACCCGAAGTCAGCTGGGATAGACTCCAGCCCCCCGCGACCCTAGTGAGGATTAGGTGGTGTATAGATAATACCTTTTTGTTTTGTTTGTGGTTGTTGTTTTGATTCATATTTGCCTTTATGTGTTGCAGTATATTTCTGTCGTTCTCATTTATTTGTACCCCTTGTCAAATTTTTTTTTTCTTAATTTTATAGAGTACTATTTCATTGTATTGTAATTCAAGAGATCATACTTTTTAGTTCTATTTTATTGATTACATTTTTCAACGCTTTTTAAAAATTTCAGTGTAGTGTATTCTCAGACACTGACATGAGTTTTAATTTTGTCTTTTTAAAAATATTTTAAACGTTTTGTTTTGTGATTACAAATGTTGTTTCCTTTTTACTGTGTTTCTTTATTTGCATTTCAGTTTATTTACTCATACTTATATGTTCTACTTTAATGTATGCCCTTAATATTTACGTTATTCCTTTGACAGCTGTCATCTTTAAATTTATTATACAATTTTAATTTTAATTTATTGTGCCAGTATGAAGGAATTCTTCTGTATTTTATTATTGTGTTTTTTCACATTAGCCTTTTTTATCATATTCTCTTTCAATTTACTATATAGCTATAAAGTACTACTATATAACTACTTTATATTATTGTAATGAATTGTATTTTAATTTTATTTTAAAACATTCTGTATATATTTTTGCACATATTGTACTGTATTTTATTATGTTGTACTTTTTTTTAAACTTTTAGATGATTTTGTTTACTTTGCACTTTTTGTTTTGTATTTTGTTTTACTGTCAATTCTTTTACACATTTATACATAGTTTTTCCTCTCTTTGTTGTTTTTGGTGTAATTTGACTTAATTTTCTAACTCTTTGTGTTTATTTGGTTTGCATTTTGTCTCACTATATCTAATTGATTTTCATTTTCTCATTCTTACTGTGTTGTGCTTTCGATTAGAAGTAATTTCAACTCTACACGGTGGAGGTAATGTAAAAGAAAGGAGAAAACAAGAGATCAGATGAAAGGAGAAGGCGGTGCAGTATGAAGCATGAACCCTCTCATCCCTCCATGGCGAGGTTGAGACATAGAAACAGACAAAACATTTACACTCATGTTTACAGCTTCGGGCAATTCAGAGTCACGAATTAACCCAGACTGCATGTCTTTGAACTTTGGGAGGAAACCGGAGCAGCTGGAGGAAACCCACGCCTTCTCCAAAGACAACATTTAAACCACACAAGGCCCAGCTTGCCAGCAGGTAAAGTACTGAAAGGAGAGTCTTAACACTCAGTGTTACGCATGGTAACCTTTACTAAACAAAGCAACCATGGAAACACTTTCATATTTGCATCTAAATCATAATAGTCTGTCATTAGCTGCTTAAATTTTGTGCACAAATTGAATTCAATGATTGTGCGTGAATTCAATACTCTGGAGAACAGTTTGAAGGTAAAAAAAATGCTTTTCTTTGCTTCCTTTCTATTGTATTTACAGTAAAAAGCTCACCAAAAGTAGAACTGCCACTTTAGAAACTCAGCTGACCTCAACAATCAGTGCAAAACACGTGCTTCATATATAAAGTCATAACGTAAGAAATCACTTTAGTTTTTAAGGTATATGTTTAACCTTACATTGCTATCTTTTACTTTGATGTACAACTTTACATTGATTCTTTTCTTGATGTGATTTTATACTTTGCAAGAGGAGTGTGAACTATTTTCACTGTAACACAATGTTCCAAATTTCAGTCTTAGTCCAATCAGTGTTGTCAGCGGTTTTTGCCATTGGGTTTAAAAGATATGGACTATAATCGCTTTTAAAGTACAGATGATGTGAAAAACAAATTGCACGCAGACTTAAACCTTCTGCAGATGTTATATTTTTGTGAACATTTAGAGCTCCTTCCTTGACTGAGGGGGGCAGTGTGGCTGTAGCACAGGAAAAGCTCATATTATCTGTGGTTGCTGCTGCAGCAACAGCACCACCCAGTGGGGTCTGTAAAAATAAACCCTTTGCAGGATTGACCAGCTGCATTTTTGAAGTAGGATTAATGTACAGTATATATTTTTGTGTTATATATAATGCAATCCACACATGTGAAGAAATCAGACCATAGACGTCCATAAATTATGTGTAATAATGCAAAATGACACAGGGAAAAAGTGGAAAAAATGGTGATGTGTTCAATAGTTATTTTACCCACTGTGTATATATCTTTTCTTAATCTGAAATTTTATTAAAACTATAGTTGTTGAATTAGGATATTTCAGCACAAATCTACGTCATCATGATGCCCTCGTTAGCAGTTTTTATAACTCATCCCTCCCACATACACATACTCATCAAGAACAATCAGTGGCAAAAAAAAGGTTTAATGTTGAGTAAAATACATTGAAATCCCTTCAAATCAAGCAACTCCATCTTCAAATATGCAAATGTAAAATATGGCTGTTGCCCATTCTTTTTCTATCAAAATGTAATCATTTGATTTAATACACATTGCTTTTATACAAATATACAGGAGGATATACAAGATCACAGTCTTTTAAACATTTACACAGTATTATCAGACTTTGAAATTACACCGAACGATATAATATAAATCATTAACAGAGAACAGCTGGAATGAGTTTATTAGCACAGTTTTATCACAGAGTCAAACAAGAGCTGTTGGCGGCAGTCCATCGGTTCACGTAGCGGTGTGGCTGCACCGTGGGAGGCTCACAGGATGACGTACACGAAGAGGGCCATGATGGCGGCGCTGATCAGCCCAGAGATCGGAACTGTAACGAACCAGGCGATGAAGATGTTCCTGAACAAGCGCCAGTCGACCGACTTCCTGGAGCGCAGCCATCCCACAGCTACCACAGACCCCACCTGTGTTCACATGACAGTGATTCAGTAGATCCGCCCAGAGGGTTCAAGAAAATATCATGCTTGTAAAACGTGTTTAAAACTGAGCCTACTTTTTTTTTTTTTAAAGAGCATGTGCATTTGTAGAAGGGTTGTTCGTTGGATTACCTTGCAGTGGGTGGTGCTGACAGGGAGGCCGATGTTGGACGCCACAACAACTGTCATGGCTGAAGCGAGCTCGATGCTGAATCCACTGAAATAGAAAATAGTTTGATGTGATGGTAAGAAAAATCAGAGTTTTAACTGTTATAGAATATAAATATGTGGCATACCTAGAGGGTGTGATTGGGGTAAGATCTTTGCCCATAGTCTGGATCACCCTCCGACCCCAAACCCACAGTCCAGCGCAGATGCCCACTCCGCCATACAGCAGCAACCAGATGGGTGTCGGTGCGTTGGACATCACAGAGCCGCTGTCGTACAGAAGCCAGAGAGCCACCAGCGGACCAATAGCGTTGCTAGTGACATAAAATTCAGATGTCAATCATTTAAATTAACTCATGCACATAAATTCCTCAGAAGAACACCACCCCTTCCTACCTCACATCGTTCCCTCCGTGAGCAAAGGAGCCAAAGCACGCCGTGAGTATCTGCAGAAACTGGAAGAGCAGAGAAACAGCAGGTTGGTCGACCTCCAGCTCGTCCTCCTCCAGCGCCAGATCCCCGCCAGCTTCCTGAGTCACACTCCCGTCTTGGGCTGCACTCCCGCTGGTCACTGCCGAACTGTAGCTGCTGTAACTGTCCACCCTGGATCTCCTCTGCAGCCCGCCGTCCACCTCTTTGTATTTAGGATCTCCTTGGATTCCATAAATAGCCATGGTGTAGGAGGTGTAGCTGTTGTTCCTGCGGATCGGCCGCTCTTCTGTGTCACTGTCACCGATACAGTCGCCAACCTTGGCCATGTGAAGCTTGTGCAGCAGGTCTTTGTAAAGGCCAGAGTCTTTGTGGATCGTGTGGGAGCGTCCACTGTGAGGATCAGTGATCACCATGGGGCCAACGGTGCCGTTCAGACCTGCAATATTCAATCATGTTCTGTCATTCAGATGTTGAATCTAGTCAGATATAGAACATCTTCACCAATATAAGCACTGAGGTCAAACATTCAGAGATCTACATTCGTAGATCATGCCTATATTTTCTCACCGTTGAGGATATCCAGGTCTTTGGTTTCTATGTCACTGTTGTCTAGGTCAGCCTCCTCTGAGCCTCCAAGTTTGAAAGCCACCTTCTGACTGTCTGCTGGAGGCGTCTGGGGTTCAGGTAACGAGGGCTGCTCTGCTACTGCAGCTTCACTGTGGTTCTTCTCCATCAGTGGAGTTTCACAGGGAGCAGGAGCTATTTCTCCTGAAGTCCATTAAAGTCAGAGGGGAAAGAAGAAAGACTCAGATTCTTAACTAAAGTTAAAGAAGTGATACCAATAATCTGGTACAAGTATCAATGAATTATTGTTTATGTCACTTAATGTTACGACTGGTAATGTTGGGACTAATTTATTGACTTTATAGTGCCAGGTAGTAAATCAGTAAAATCTTATCTAAATCTATCTATAATGTAGTGTATTTTTCAGATTTATTTTGTATTATTTATCTGAGTCTTCAAAGTCTACTAACTGGTAACTAAAGTTATAAAATCATTGCAGTGAAGTAAACATTATTTTTCTTCCACATTGCAGCAGTATAGAAGTATGGAGTGATAAAACAATGTAAAAGGAAATAGAAACCCTCAAGTATCTCAAAACTGTACTCAAGTACAGCACATGCTAATGTGTGCAACTAAAGAATTTTATGTAGTTTTATCCATAATTGTTTTTGAGTCCTGACCAATATGCATACAGTTGGTCCTCATACTTGTAACTTTAAGTCTGAAAGTGACTGATTTACTCACGTTTGATTTTCTTCTTGAGTCGTGGACAGACGACAAACCAAACGAGCAAAGCTGTGACCAAGGCACAGCCCAGAGCAATGCACAGCGTACCCCACCATGGCACTTTGTCAAAACCCAGCACTGTGCACACAAGACAGGGACATCAGGAGAAACAGAAACTTAACCGTGTCTTTCATTCAGCCACAACTGGTACTGCTCCTTTAAAAACAGTGAGAAAAAATTTTTACATTCCTGCACACTTTGGCCTTTTTTAAAAACATTATTTTAGGAGCTCAACTGTTAAAGTATTATGTGTATCCAAGAAAGAAAAGTCATTTTCCCAACACCCCATCTTGTCTTGTTTTGTCAGTTGTGGTCATGTGATTTGTTAAAGACTGTACAAGACGTGTCAAGTGCT
Organism: Stegastes partitus; assembly: GCF_000690725.1. Taxonomy (NCBI): domain Eukaryota; kingdom Metazoa; phylum Chordata; class Actinopteri; family Pomacentridae; genus Stegastes; species Stegastes partitus. The sequence goes on from NW_007577775.1 coordinate 194,496, forward strand.
CCAACATTTCTGTTCTTACAGAGAAGAGTATCAGTGGGAGGATACACTCATCCAATCAGATAGTGTGAAAGAGAGCCGTCTTGCAGCACAGTGATAAAATGCTGCAGTTAGTTAGGGACACTTCTAGGAATTTCACGTGTCCTCTCTCGTTGAAGCTGAATGGCTAAACTGCTGCTGATATTTGTCTTTTACTGCTGGAGTTAATGTAGGTTAGCATGGCAACATTTAATCCCCCATTGATGACACAACTTACCTGCTTTTGTTGAAGGCAACAGCAGCTTAACAACGTATAAACAGCCACACAGTAAATATGTGGCTGTAATGCATCGCTAGCATTCACATGAACTGACTCAAGCAGTGTTAACGGTAATAACTGCTCAGGTGTGTAGGCAGAAAATTATGTTTTTATAAATGAACAAAATAACACAAACTAATGGTTTTCTGTGACTTGGTAAATATAATGTAGGGGCTAGAACATGCATGTAGTATCAGTGTGAGAAGTGCACTCGGCTGCATTACGGTGTAATTTTGCATAGCAGGAGTAATGGTGTGTTCAATTCCTTGAGACACACACACCGGCCTGCAGCCTTCAGTGAAGGGCCCAGGCCAGTAGACTTCTTGATAAGATCAATCCTGCAAACAAAACAAAAAGGAATGGAAATGTTCCATTTATTAGCTGTATCTTACTTAGATTCTTACTCAGCTATTTTATTCTTATTGTGTTTATTCTTAATTCTCTTTATTACCTAGTTTTGAACCCTTTAGTTTTTCATATAGAGTGACAGAAATTCGAGGGACAAAAAAAAAAGTGGCTGCGAATGAACTGCATTTACATATGTACAAAATAGCCTCCTCGTTATTTGTCACCTACTTTTGTCCTAAGAAGCCTGTCATCAACTCTCCTGTGTTCATCGTGTGACATTTACTCATCTCATCTTGCTCCAGGGATTTCAACAGCTGCTGTGGTAGCGCAGTGCACGAAGCAACAGTCACATGTTGTACAGGTGTGGTGTCTGGATGTGATACTCACGTGGTGCTCCTGTAAACATGATGGAGAAGAGGTTGATGCCCATAGTGATGCCGTAGAAGACAGGGAGAGCTCTCAGGCCGTTGGGTACAGGGTTCGCCTGCGGAAATAGACTGGTCTGGGTCAATTGTTAAACCTCCTGGGGATTCCATACATGAAACATAACTTCTAAAAAAACGTTACACTTTAAGCCTTATTCACTTTCTAATTCAGAGATAGCTGGGGAGATTGTAGCAGTAAATATGCAATAGGCAATTTGTTTTCCACTTTTATGAGTATTTATGTGTGTCTGCTGGCTGCTGGTGCTCGCTTTGTGCTCAGCATGCAGTTCTCTCATCTGAGTCTCGCCAAGAAAACAAGAGTATTCACCCAAATGTGAAATAACACCTTTAGGCACAATTTTGAGGTGCTGTACTTATACTGTGCGCCCTTTATCCTTTTGTTTTTCTTTTATCTAATTAACAGCTGGAGGTAAGAATTCATTTACGTAATCAGATTTTAAGAACATAACATTTTTTAAAAGCTTATGAAAAAATCTCATAATACATAGTCCCTTATTAGGAACCAAACCAGTGGTTCCCAACTATATCATCAGTTATAAAAAGCAGCGTTTAATTGGGGCTCCTTGTCATCTTGTAATGTCTTTTACCAGTTCCAACAAAGACAACATTTAGGTTTACAGTTCTTTAATGGTTTCATTTAAATAATTGTTTAAAAGCCAAATCACACAGGTCAAACTTTATTATAATTCATAATAAAGTTACATTCAAAATTAATCTAAATAAATCATTTGTAAATCAGACCTTTTTTTCTCATTTACTCTCCCATTAATCATCTTATGACTCATCAGATTTATTTTATGACCGTTTAGAGAAGTTGGCCCCAGATGTGAAATATGCCAAAGCACTAAACTTTAATTAATACAATGTATAATAATACACCAGTAACAGGAGCCAGAACAAGTACTTTTTCTTCTGATATGTTTGATAAGTAGGTTTTGCTGATAACATATCTGTGCTTTTACTTAAAAATCCTTTTGAATGCAGCACCTTTATTTGTAAATGAGTATTTTTAGAATGTGATACTGATCTGAAGACTTTTTTCCATTGCTGCTGTTTTTAAATTACTTATTAACCGTACACACTAGGAAGAATGTGCTTACCTTGTTCAGAATGAATCTGCGGACAAAGTAGAAGAGAATTCCTGACATGATACCAGACAGGACAGGTGACAGGAACCATGATGCCACTATGGACAGACATTAGAAGCTAAATTGATTAATGGGCTTCTATCTACATTTATGCTTCAAATTGAACAGATACTTGTATTCGAATGTGAAGAAAAACAAGATATAGTCACCAATGCGGAGCAGTTCCATCCATTTGACCCCTTGGTGACCTCTGGCCACCATGGAGTAACCAATTGTAGCTCCAACAATACAGTGGGTTCCAGAAATGGGGAGCTTCAGGAATGATGCAGCCAGCTGCCACACAGCAGAGCCTGAAAACATGAGCTAAGTCTGAGCTTCCAGTGCAAAGCTATCCTCCTCACTTAAAGAACAATACAAGGTCATTTCTGTGTGACCGCTTACCACACATTGCACTTATCGATCCTGCCATCAGTACGTGTTCTGATCCGTTGTACATCCGGACATCGATGATCCCCTGCCGGATGGTCTCGCTGACTTTGGCCCCCAGCAGCACTGAACCCACCGTCTCAAAGATGGTAGCCAGGATACAGGCCTGCCGCAAAGTGACCACCCCGGAGCCCACCGCTGTGCCGAAGGAGTTGGCCACATCGTTGGCTCCCACAGAGAAAGCCAGGACGAAGGCGATGACGAAGCCGAGCACCAGCAGCCACAAGTATCCTGACATGTCCGACTGAGAGGCCAGAGCCACCGTGGTGGCCGTGGCCAGGGTTGCTAGTGTAGTTGTATCCATCACTGCTTAAAATAGTATTTAACCAAAGCAGCCAATGTATTGTTGATGGTGACTTATGAGGTAATGTGTGTTTATAAATAAATCTCTATCACTAAAATGATAAAAGAACCCTTTAGTTCAGCTTTAGAAAAAAAAAAAAAAAGACTTATTGCTAGCTGGGTATGCAGGGTTTGTTTGTCGGCTTCATCATAAACTGACAGACTATGACGAATGGAGGGACGTCCATCATGGCAGCAATCCTCTGATGATACACACTGCGAAAACACACACGAGTTAGTGGATAATACTCCTTATTTACTGCATCATAAACAAAGGCTAAGCTGAGTTACACATTAACAAGCTCAAACTACCTGAAACGACCGAACAGCATGAATCATTTTGTTCGGCATGCATGATTTACAGAGCCATGGCAGCAGAGGGAAGTGTTTCATATCAGTTACATAAACACGCTGGTGTGAAAAGCAAAAGTTTGGCATAAAAATTGCTGGACAATACCATTAGTGTGCAGTGTATCTGTGTGAGCAGGAGGTTGAGTTCAGGTCATGAATACAATTTAGGTTATAGCACACTTTGTTTGAGAGATTTATGAAACTATTTTCATGACGAACAGGAAAAAACTTCTTAATGTCTTAAATAATGATGGAATGTGTGTGTTTCATTGCCACAGGAGCATATATCACCTACTTTAAAATGCACAGTTGTATTTCAAAGGTCAATCAGATTAATTTAATCGTTATGTTCACAATTTTTAAAGGAACTAATGTTGGAAATTGCTTCAAGTTCATTTTTAGTGACTTTACTGACTTCTTTAAGTCTGTTTAACCACCTGGGGTGTTATAATAGGATTATGGACAACATTTAAGTAAAATCGATCCATGCCATGAAATCTAGTTATTTTACTAAGAAAGTACAGTTTTTCCACACAAACATTAGCAGGTGCACAGAGGGTGTTGCGCAATTATAGTAGCCTCTAAAATTCCAGCTACGTGGTAAAATCACAAATAAATCCACTTAAAACTTCAAAAAGAGTCTTTAAAGCTGCGAATAATTGGCCTATTCAGGGCTGCCGGCAGTCAGTCGTTTAGAACACCATCAGTATGGAAAATAGAGGTATGTTAATCTCCTTGTGTTGCTCTTACATAATTCAAAACTACAATACAGTGAAGAATACTAAATGAGATGAAAAAATAAAAACTAAAAATGAGAAAAGAGAGTCCAATAAGTGAGACTTACAGGTGAGATCAGAGTTGTCCACTGCGTCCTGGAGTGCCGTGCGCCCTGCGGTGCGTCCTGCGGTGCGTCCTGCTGTCAGCTTGGAGCAGCTTCACCACGTTCATTCAGAGGATGTCAAGAGGACTACAGAGCAGCGGCCTGCAGGGTTTTGGAGGCTCCTGTTGGAGGTTTGGTTTATATAGCGAGCCGAGTGAGCTGAACACGCCTTTAAAGTCCGGTCATGAGACAGAAGCTGCACAGACGCTAATGTTTAGCTTGTTTGTTGACAGGGTGGAAAAAATTACAGTTGTCTGCTCATTATGTTGCTTTGCTTTATCCTCAAATTGGGTTTTCCCCACCTACCGTGAAGAAACAGAAATACCCATTGTTTTTGCCTAAATATATCTTCCTCGAGTTTAGCAGTCAAGAAGAGGAAGAGACATATTTCAGGTCGCAGTGTGTTTATAGTAACCAGTTTTTGTTATTTTTATGTAATCAGTGAAGTATTCGCCATATATTCCTGGATACTACATACAGAGTGACATTGAAGTGCTCAAAAATCATAGAGAGGCTCTAAGAACAGCATGGCCTTTATTCTGGTGCCACCTGCTGGTCAAATATTAAAATATTATCTTCACCAAGGTCATAAGAGTATAACATTTGACATCCATCCACTAGCTTTGTATTTAAGTGTGTAACACACAATACTGCTTGAGATCATTAGCATAAGTATGGACTTGGATTTTTTCCATTTCAATCTTTGTCAGTGTCTCTTTAGATTGAAGGAAGTTAGTGATAAAGGCCCCATACTGTACTAATTTTTTGAAAATTTTAAAAAATCTTGAATGTTTCTAGAATGTCTTTCCCTTTTTCAGCTCAAAATACTGCAAAGATGATTCCCTTTACTCTGCCTGTATAACCACTGGCTTCTAAACAGTACCTGTAGCTTTAAATGCAGCTCACCTGCTGCTGGCCACGCCCCTTTCAGGAAGAAGACTCAGAGCACCTGACTGATGGCATGGAGCAGAGCAGTTGACATCATGGCATTCTGTAGCTTGTAAGTTTCTCTCTGAGAAATCACTTTACATGGGTATATGACACAATTCACAGCACAGTCGTAGCATTTAACTCATTTGTATAGTGAGTTTGTCAGAAAATGTTGTGGTAATGAAATCTGTATTGGAGTGATGCAGAGCAGCAGCTTGGAAATTTCTGAAGTGACTGCTGGCTAACATAATGAGCTACATTTCAGCAGCATTTTAAACTTGTCCCGTTATCTGCCGACAGAACCAGACAAGGGATGTAAATGAGAACAGTTTGATTGGGATCCAGCTGTATTGCAGAATACGTAAGCACATGTGAAGCAAACAGTTGCAGATATTGGCCATGTTAAGGTTGCATTGAAGCATAGCAGGTGACAGGAACACACAGTAGCCCACACTCAGTCCTTGTTTATAAGTCTCATACTAGTCCACCATTTGTGATAGTACCTCAAGATTACTTTTTCCACAGAGCTCTGATCTGTGCACACACGATAAAAGCTACTGGTAATATCAGCCACATTGTGTTCACACTAAGGACCCTATTCTGTCATTATTTTAACCCCTAAAAACTCATCTTTGTGTATCAGAGTTACATATTTAAAATTTATTTCATTAAAATAATCCACTGATGCCTTGAAATGGCTTGGATGTAACTCTACACTGCTTCTTTTTCTTAAGTTCACCACGGTTCTGCTCAAACACTGATAAAATACTCTGCACTACACAACAGCAACTTGTCATCTTAAAGTAATTCAGCCGTACATGTTCGACTCGTAGCCTGATTCTGACAAACAATAACACTGGGTTACAAAAAAAATACTTTTTTTGAAAGTGTCTAGGATTTTTTAAAACTGATTTAGGACATTTTTGCAACGCTGAATCCAAAAATGACATCTGCTTTTCTACATCAGGTCAGGTTTCTATGCCAACTCGATTTTAACCACTAGATCGATTATATATTTTGACATTAGCGATTGATTTATTTTTGTATTTCTCTTATGAAATTGGATTTTAGAGGAAAAAAATCATTTTCTAATCCTTTTCATAAGCTAAATGATGCACAAGTTGATGAGCGTAAACATTTGTAAAGGTAAATACAAGTAAATTGCATGTTTCATCAAATCAAAAGTTTGACCTCATTGAGCAAAACCAATGTGATATTTAGATTCAGCACATTGCAACTGTCCAAAGTCAGCTGAAAAAACTTTGACACCAAAATGGGTGTATACCAGTGTAATAATCTGGAAACCCACATCCTGCTAGTTAGCAGGATTAGTTTCTTAAATTTGTTACGTATTAAACCCTGGAAGTCTAAAGTCATGTTTTTGAAGCTTCTATTGGTGCACTGCAGCTTCAAAGTGGAAATGCTCAGCCATGGTGCTGACTGTATATTTCCCTCATGATGATGTGTCTTGCAGCATATAAAAAACACCACATGGTTAACAAGGTTAAAAACAAACAAACTTGATTTTGACTGAAGGGGGTCTTTAAAGAGTTCCCACCACCCTGGAGTAAAGTTTAGAAAAATCTTCTATATTGTGTACAGCCAGTGTAGCTGAGCAGAATGTGAAGCAACAATCACAAGCTGAGTTACTAATCAACCTGTTACTTTCCATTTACTGAGAAACTCCAGGGGAGTGTCAGACTATCTTCAAAGTCAGCAGAACTGATTCTGTTCCGAAATGCTACAGTGCCTCCAAATCTGCTGATAAGTTCCTCTTCATTACTTATTTATTTAGTGCTTGTTGGGTGATGTAGTTCAAATCTATGACGTGTACACAGGAGTGCCAGCTGTGTGGAATATTTTGGCCTCTCTGAAACATGTCGCAAGTCCTGACTGAGACTGAGAAGAAATGTGAAGATGGCAGATGCAGTCAGTGCAAATACATGTACTATATCTGATTTTAGGAAACAAGTGGTCCATGTGGATCTGCATAAAGCTCATAGATTCGTTGCTGTGCGTCCGTTTATATGTAGCCATACCAGTCATGCACTCTATAGCTCATTAACCAGCTGCACAATGCATTTGCTAACCTATTCACACGTGTCTGTACAAGCATCACACATTACTAAATGGAATAAATCTGAGCAAAATGTAACAACTGCCTTCAGCTAATAACATTATGGATGAATGTAAACTATCCACCCCCCTTTGGATGATGCAGCGTCTTTGTCTGGCAGTTTGTTTAGCTGCTGTATCTACAATAATGTGTAAATGATGCCCTTCATGTATTACGATAATGAGACTAATTCTTGCAATATCAGTGTAAATTATTCCATGTCTATCCTTCTTATGTCCATGTTCTAAAAGAAGGGGGCAAAGGTTATTTTTTAATTTGCAGGCTTTTCTGCACTTTAAAGCATTTTTTTTGAGCGCCACAATCCTGAAATAATAACTTTGATGTTCTGTTACATCACTTTACCAGCACAAAACTGAAATCGCCTGTTAGCAATGTTTGTCAGGGTTTGTATCCCATTAAAACATTAAAGTTTAAGTTACATGTAACGAAACTCTGTAAACAGCAGTTCCACAACAACTGGGAAGAAGCATTAAGCTGCAATAAAGAGCTTGTTTCACATCACATTTGGCTGCTACAGCAGGTTAAAGGAGGCTGCCAGTTAAGATTGCGAACACCCAGGCGTCTGAACCGGAATAATCATTATTTCAGCAATTATCCCGGATGACTATCTTTGATCTTTTAAAGAGTTTGAACAAGAAGCTTGAAAAATGAATCACACACAGCACCACCACAGATTCATCCATTCATTCCATGCAATCTTGTTCTCATGGGATTAGAGCTATAATTTCAATTATTTGCAGAATGGTTCTTGATTTGTTGATAGTGATCTAACGTTTGAAAGACCAGAGAAAGTCCAAGAACTTTCCCAGAAGGCTTCTGTATTGTGAAGCGCACGTAATTATTATTGCTATGACTTTAAATGTTGTTTTCTGTCATGTTGGAGGTATTCAAGGATTGTAATTATCCCTCATTGTTTGCCTCACACAACAATGTGCATTTGTTTTGCAACAGCATGAGAAGTTTTTCTCTTGAAATTCTCATGGCAAGTTGATCTACATAATTGGAACTATCAATCATTTTCTATTCAGTTGTCCAGAACAACAGCGACCAGTCAGCGAGCAGATTTCATTGAAGTTGTTGTTGTGGTGAGATGAGATTTATGTATTTCTGCGTACCCAAAACTTTAGGCTAAATTCTGTCATCTGGTGCACTAGAAGTATATCATGCATTATATTGTTTAGCGTTGCCACACATAAACTTGGCATTTTTAATGAAAAACACAGCACACATGAAAGTCTATGAATGCAGATGAATGTGCAGTCGCCTCCTAGTGGTAACCTGAGCAAAGCATTTCTCCTCTCTCCTTTTAATTTCTGAAGGTCTCTCTGTCAAACCAGAGCTCTCATTCGACAGCAAGTTCACCCGCAGAGCTGTGTTTTAAGCAGCTTGTGCTGTTCATCGTGCAACATGAGACCATTTGTCATGGACAATGTCGTCTGTTTGGGATTTACCTCAAGGCCTCTAGGTGGCATCAATGCCCCTGTTCAGGTTACACTGACTGATGCTCCATGTCGAAATACCAGTTTGGGACTTAATGAGCAAAAGTAATAATCAGCAGTTTGGTCACTATTTGCTCCTGTGTGTTTGGACTGGCTGCACAATGTGTTTAGTGTAAACATAATGTTACTGCTCGGTGGAATTGAAGACGTTGTGTGCAAATGTTTGAACTCAAATCCTTAATGTGATTAGCTCTAACTTGTTTTGTAGTTATCCTTGATCGTTTTAATGTAAGAATATATTTAATTCACTTTCTTTCTGATCCCTGATTTCCATTCCCCTCTTTAAAAATGTTTAACTTGTCAGAACATTCAAGTTTAACGTTCTGTAAAATTGCTCAACTCTGTAATTTTAAGGTTTCTTTTTTTTTTTTTTTTGATGTTGCCTATCATTTTTTAAAATTAGACAAGATAGAACATGCAAATAAGTAACTGAAGAGCATGGCTGGTTCTCATGCTCAGGCTTATGTTAGCCCAACCCTTCCTTCCCCTCTTCCCTCCCTCCTATCCCTTGCCAAACAGGATCTGTAGGATCTTACAGAGTCATTTTCTCAGGAGACAGGAATGTTAGAACACAAGCTTCGTGCCTGCTGGGACATGCTCCCTGCATTCTCTGTAACTTACAGGAAAATGTCCAGAATGAGTCGTTCATGCTTCTGTTTAAATTACGCTCACTGTGTGGCAACAGCCCTGAGAGTAAAATGCCATGTGTGTGTGTGCCGGATGCGCTGTAGACGTGCACTGACTCACAGCTGAAATTAGGCTGTCTGGTACAGCACCCTGCCCAGTTTTTACAAGCTGTCCATGGTCACGACCTTCCAGTTTGAAACAAGTTTTGCTTATTTTGTGGCATGCTTAGCTTAGTTTTCAATAACGAATTTTTTCTTTGCTCTTTAGTTGTCCCCTGTGTTTTTTTCTTTCTTTTTAAAAAAGATAGCACAATATATACATGCTTGTACAAATAACATGCACACAAAAAATTTAAAAGAATTTGTGAGATTTTTATTCTTTCAAAGTTTTTTCAAAAGTCTGTTTTGTTGTACAGCTGGTAAGCATAATATTATACAGCAGATAGGCTAGTCATTTAGACTATAAGGCGTATCCCAGGCATATCAGAATATAAATATAATACAATAAAATTGTGGCATTCCAATATAAGAATGACACAAAATAACAGAAATGTGAAGGAATACTTGGCTGATTTTTCAATCATCCCTCATCACCATCTACAGTATCTCAGATATTCAGATGCTATCAACAAGCAGAAGATAGAAATGTAACAAAACAAAGGTGTCCCAATTAATGCTACATTTGTCTGCATCTTTGCGTATTACGTCTGGACACACGGAGGTCCAAAGTGACAGCACTCCTGCGTCTGCAAGCTCGCTCTCTCGACACTACTGCTGACATTTCCATTGCATGGACAAGCAGAGCTGTTTGCACTGAAATGTTACACGTCACAAAGTCCAGCTTCCACCAGAATCAGAGGTTGTTTCTGCTTTAGTTGACAGGCCAGTGGCTGGAATTCGGCGATGAGCTGCTGGTAGACTCTTTGTGGCACTGATTGGGGCTGTGGCTGTAGGTTGGGGAGTGAGTAACGCTCGGGCTGCTGGGAGGTGTGGAGGAACAGGAGGAAGATTTGGACTTAATCTGCAGCCACTTGTCTCCCAAAGCCTTGGCAAAGTGGTCGTCGACAGAGACGCTGATGGAGAGCTGCTGGTTGCGAGCTTTCTGGTAGTTCACTCCGAGGCTCCTCTGGAAGTGCTCTTCGAGGACGTGATCGTAGTTGCATTTGGAAACCACTGGAAGAGAAAGGATGGATGACAAACATCAAATACACACCTCAGTGAGTCAGTAAAAGTGTGTGGTTGGATTCACTATGATGCATGTGTGACGGCTAGGGAGTGACCGTCTGGCGAGTGAGCGCATTCACAAGAGCGTGAGACTGACCTGATGAGGGGCTTCTGTGGACCTCAGATTTGCAGGAGGGGCTTCTCGATGAGGAGACACGGGTGATCACAGAGGGACGCATCTGGAAAACGAAAAAGAAACAAGTCATTAGTTAGATTAAAGGCACAAAAGACAGTAATCTGTACTTCAACAGTCACTGTACTTTATGTTATCTATTTAATCCCCTAAACGTGTATTCCAGTGCAACCTGACTGTGCACTCTATCCAGCTGAACAATGAGACTGTACCGACTTTAATGTGAAAACAAAATGATTTGAAAACTGATTAAACTGGTTGGGTTTGCCCATGAAAGTCAGATCACTCCCAGTGTGGTGGCATAAACAGGTCAAAGAGAAAGCAGTCTGTTTGGTCTTGTTGATGGCATTCCTCCCTCCATTGCTCACATTTTCTTCCTGAATCCTGCTGGATTGCATAGCTCAGGCAAGCTTAGGCCTGCATGCACTCTTGGAAGTCGAATGCCTGTGCAGTTGGATTCACTGACTACAGATGGTAGATGTACCACCGCTGTGGGTAGCCTGGAGCTACGCTGAGACTACAAAGGGACATACAGTACTGCCACGTTTCCTAAGTTATGTGCTCCTTAACACCCTTAATCTTTCATGAAATCAGCTTGTTGAAGACACGAGCAGCACTTGTTTGGCTCCGCTTAATTACCTGGATTTGACTGGTAGCAGGGCTTTGAGTCTTTTCCACTGAGTTTTCGGGGTCTTTTCTCGGTTTCTTGATGAGGGCGAGGGGTTCGTCCATGACTGGCGTGTAGTACACATGGGTGGGCAGAGGGCTAGTGGGGCTGGGCACCGGACTGTGGCTGGATGTTGGACTCTGTCGGTTGCTGAACATTACTGGTGGTGCTCCTGCTGCTGCTGCTGCTCTCTGAGCTACTTTCTGGGCATTGCTTCTGCTCATCGCCCGCTCTCGCCTGGAACAGAAAGACACAGGAAAATGTCACGTCTGTTTGACAGAATTTGCATTTAATTTGTCATGTTTTAACACAGAGTTTGATGGCAACATGAATAAATCATTTCGACCAACCTTTCCTCCAAAGTTAGCCCTCTCTCATGGCTGCGTTTACGCTTGATTGGATACACTGCAGGGGCTCGAGCCCGGTCATTTGTCATGTGTCTGTATCTGTCCTCGCTTCTGAAATGGGGTTGACCTATGAGAGAAAGTTACAAAGCAGAATTAGATTAGTCACTAATTCTATGTCATATACGGTAATACCATATTTTTCCCTATGATTCATTTGCTACTGGCAGTGATGATTTTGCTAAAGTGACAATGGTGTGTGGCCCTCAGTGATGAGTAACTGCTTGTTTTGATCCGTGACATCAACCTGCATGACTGCTATTCGTGGGAAAACTTTTTTTTTTTTTTTTCTGTTGCCACCGTTAATCGTAAACTCCGTTAAGCGGTAGAACTCGATCGACCTGATCAGTGAGGGTTACAACACTACACAGCTGATTCAATGCTAACGGTAAATGTTGTTTTTCTGCCTAATGTTGGCATTCAGCCTGATCACACGCTCAGAAGGACGCAATCAACAATTTTTTTTGTCAGGATGGGGTCCCAAGCATCAAACGCATCCTGGAGTTTGATGACCCTGATTTGGGCGGCACCCATTTATGAAAAAGACATCAAGGTGAATACACACACACACACACGCACGTACGCTGGATTTCTGCAATTACACAAGTTGAAACACATCAACAAGCTGATGTCACTGCTGTGGTGAATAGGAGGAGTGCTGAGTACAATGCAGTCTGCAAAGTTAAACTCACATGCTGATCTGGATGTCAAGTGTTTTTATTAATCCAGGTGACTGCATTTTAATTGAAGCCACATGAAGAATGTTTCACCAGATCAATCTGCAGTCACATCCACCAGCTCATGTGTCAAAACAGCAGCACTGTTTGAAAATGGAACGGCAGCATAATTGCACTGTGACCCATTGTTTGACTGTATGCTCAGTTCACACTTGGAATCCACATTGATGGAACGGCAGGAGTATTCAACTGTATTCAAATCAAGCATTCACTTCAGAAACAATAAAGTCTGCTCTGCCTTAGTGATTGGAAGCAATAGTTAAATATCTGTTTTGCATCCTAAAAAGCAAATGTTCAGTCTCTTCACACCCAAAATAGTCACTGCAGTTCACATTTCCTAGTGCCTAAACACTCCAACACCTGTGAGCTACTCCTTCACACGGAGTGCTATTGTGGAGGGGGGCAGGTATAACCACACCTATGCTGATTTTCTAATGCCTCAGGCATGGATATTTCTTCCTTATTATCAGAGGGAAAATGCTGCCTGACCTTCTGGCTTGCTGAATTTAATAAGATTTTATAGACATCCAACATAAATACATAGTTTATTGAGTTTTTGTTGAAGCTTGAGAACCTTGAAAGAGCCTCATTTTTCAGAGAGCCCTTCATTCTTTATGGAAGAAGCTTTTCTGTCTGAAATCTATTTATGCAAAAAACATTTCACAAGTTTTCTTTAAAGGTTCTTGGTGTTTATCTTCCATCTGATAGTCATCATTTCAGCTTCTTTCTGTCTGATACAGGATTTACATATATATCATGGACACAACAAAGGTAATTACCTCTATGTTGAACACAGATAACATATAAAGTTTGACATAATACAGGAGCAACACATTTAGATCCATATCACGAAAATGTTTTAGCATAACAGTGTCAGAGATTTAAAGATAACACAAGTATTCACTGGCATCAAGCAATACAAGATAAAAGCAAAGCAAAAAGCCAAGCTTACCTTCTAAAATGTAGACCTTGAAGCCGCTGCTCATCCGAGTAATGTACTGGAAATTAGCCACAGCCATGTCTTCCTGTCTTTGTCTGAGTGGAGCCAAATACAGAGGAACACCTTGACTGCTGGAGTTTACAGGACACAATGAACCTCAGTTATAGATTGTATTGGAACGGTAATGAGATGCTGGGTCTGAGCTCAGTCAGGTAAAGTATCAGGTGAGTGCAGATAGGCACAGTAGCTTCCCTGTGACTCATTCCCTGCATCCAGATTGGCTGCCGCCTGGACCAATGGAAAGCCATCGTTCGCTCAGTGTTGTTATTGTGTTGTAGGCGGAATGGACTCACAGGTAGGCCTGTCTCCAAAGTAGAAAGTGAAGTTGTTAAATGTCACAGTGCTGCACAATAGAGAAGTCTTTTTTTTTTTTTTAATTTATTCAACACTTTCTTCTGTAGAGAATTTTGAAAAAGCCCAAAGCATAACATCTTTAGCTATGAATCACTTTTTTCACACAGCTTTTTAAATTTCTCCCAGAGTGTTGCCTGTGGGTGAAGTGTGTCTTTTGTTTCCCTCCGTGGACTCAGCACCTGTCCCACCTCCCTCCCTCCCTCCTAATCTGCAATCTCACCAAACTGCATTTTTCTGAGCGCTTAGCCCACCGAGGCTCCAGTCATTCCACTGACCTGCCCATACACGTATGCAGCTGTACTCTGAGCCTGCCTCACCAGTAATCCAAAGGCTTTTGTTGATGGTCAGACAAAGACTCCTAAGTCCTGAAAATGCTGCTGCCATGAGAACAATCTCGTCTGAGCATACTGGGGAGTTTGGCCACACATTAAGTCTTTGGAAGTCACTCATTCAGATACTGTGGCATTTATCCTGCTGAGGAGAAAATCATTAGGAGTATAAATATTATGCATTTGCACAATTATTGTATTGAGATTTTTGTTTTAAATATCATTTGTGCTGCTCTGGTTTTGGCTGATATCAGCTATTTGAATCTAGATGGTGAATATTGACTTAATAGAGTGATGTAAAATACAGATGAGGTTTGATTTAAAGTTTTAAAAAAAACTGCTCATGTAAAGGTCTTGGTGTTAACACATGGATGAAAAACATTATAATGGGTTTAATGTAAGCTCAACAGTGACCCCTTAAGTCATACGCTGCAATAGCATGGCATCAAAACCGATATTGTTGCATTGTCTTTACAGATTTAAAATAAACAGAAAAGTGGTGTTTACAAAAATCTCGAAAAACATGTTTGTGACAAATTCCATGCAAAGAAAAATGCTAAGAATCTTGCTATAAAATGCACGGAATCTGTAAGTGGTCAGTCAAGTTCTAGTTTCGTAACAATCGTCTCATGTCTGCTGCTCATGAAGTTTGGAGCTTCTCCACTTGATACACTTCTGTGTTAGTGGCTTTTGTATTGCTCCTCGAGCTAAATAAGAGATGACTGTCATTGCAAATCAAAAAAAACCCAGTTTGTTATTTAAACATGTATTTAAATGTCTGTGTATTTTTTATTATGTCTGTTTCCAGTCTAATTTTGCTTCAGTACACAGAAGGTAGTGCTCGAATCTGCCTGTAACAGCTACAAATGTGGTGTGATATGATATGAATAGCAGTAGAAGGCTTACAGTGTGGATCCATCCACAAATCAATGTGAAACATGTACAGTGTGTAACAAATTTATTAGACCACCTATACAATTTGTTAAGCACTGTGTATATATATATGATGTGCTTTAATGTGTACACAGCTCTCAACGTTTTATCATTTGAACAGGATTGAGGAATTTCAAACTGAATTTGCCGTTTTCTATCCAAAGTTAGAAATGAATCAAGCATAACATTCAACCACTAAAACTATTTTTTTCTGTTCAGGAATGCGAGTAAATAACTATAATTTGACATCTTAATAAAAATAATAATAATGTGCTTCACTGTTTTTTCTGTTTTTTGTAAAACAGTAAATCTGAAAATTCATGTATAACGATAATTATTTCACTGGTGTATTAACCATTACAGAAACATAAAGAATGCTTTTAATTGCTTTTAATGCTGTTAATTTAGGGCAACTGTGGCTTAAATCTGACATTGGGTGGTGACTAATACATGTGTTAAGCACTGTGTGTGAAGCAGGGAGAGGCTTGAAATGAGTATCAGCATTCAGTCTATTATTAATTTTATTGTAGTGAATGGATTCTTAAAAATGGATAGTTCAGAGGCAGATATGTTCTGTCAAATGAGGACTGGCATCAGCACCCTGCAAGACAGAGTGAAGTGGTTTTCCTTTATCATATAGTCAATAAAGACAACAAAATCGACAAGGACTTTAACTAAATCTTTAAACACTGACTTTGCTTCAAAGGGTTTTTTTTCTGCTCTTTTCTCCACTGTCTATATGTGCAACTCAAATGAGTTCAGAAATGAATAGATCTATAACCAATAATCAAATCAAATCAAGTTTATTGTCATTTTGCTGTACATACACAGTAGTACAGGCAAGATGAGAGAGTGTTTCTTCAGGATCCAATAACTTAAAGCAATTTAAATAAACAAGTGTTTGCATATCTAGATCAGCAGTTCAGCATTCTGACAATAAACTAATTAATAAATGATAAACTGATAAAAAAAAAATGACAAAGCATGGCTTGGATCAAACAGAAGATATCAACAAGTGTCTCATTAAAACATATTTAAATCACACTTAGTGACTCATGCAGAGAAGGTGGTTGATCATGCAGCTGAAACATCCTATAATTAAGTATAACAAATGAAACAAAGTCATCTATTATGAATAGCAGCTCCATGGTTTCATTTGTTTTCAGCATAAATAGGCTGTTTACCATCTCTGCGGGCCGTTCTCAGTCCAGATAAGAAACGCACCCTGCAGAGCGTCTGTGTTCATGATGAGCACCGCTCGGTTACCACCTACAGTGTAGTTTCCATCGTGGGGCCTTTGACTCTCTGGGGGTCTGTGTTGATCATTAGCTCTGGGTATCACCAACAGATGGCGCATCTCTCACAATCCGTATCGAAAATCAAAAGTAACACTCGGTGTCAGCGGCCTGAGAGCCCAACAGTAAGTGTGCCACTGCTGTTTTATTGGAGGCAGCAGGACGCCATATGTCATCAACACCCATGTGTGTCCTGTGGGATCAGCAGCAGGCTCGTGTCTGACAGAGAGCGACGCCCCTGTCACCGCGCTCTCATCAGCACCACCCTCATAACCCATCAGAGAGCTGCGTCAAGCCACACGCAGACAGCCAGGACAGCACAGGAAGTGACATGATAGCTCCTTTAATAGCTTCTTAGACTTCGTAAAACAACAGCTATGACAAAAAATATAAAAACAGCATGTAATATTTTATGAAATTGTACAACGAAAATAAGCTTTTGTTGTTCCAACACAGGTCATCTGTACAACAGAGCGGACGTCATTAACCAAACACAAGCTATCCTGGAAATAATAATGAGCAGATGGAGAATGCAAGTCAGTGATGAGCCACGCATCTGTGACAAGTTAATGAGGTTGTTAATGCTGCTTATGGAACGTTGCCCCGCTCATCCTGACCAGCTCTGTGAAGTTGGTGGATATTGCTGACATTGTCAGACACATCCATCCAGAGCATCACATGGCAAGTTGCCTGTCCTACCATGAAACTATTTCTAAGGTGATAAATGGTGGAGTTGTGGACATTTATAGGCCTGGCTCTGGCCTTAGCTGCCATCCAGCATGCAAACAGCTTGTTTTCAACCGTCCCTTGTCATCTGTGGCACTGTGTCATTTGAATAAAGCTGCATTTTAAGGTGGACTTCTATAGTCACTGATCAAAGGCGTGTCTGTGTGCTGGGAATACCATCTGATCAGTGTACTTAAAAGCCACACCTGACCTGAGTGTGGATTAACTCCATTGAGAATTTATCACCAGATGAACACCTCAAACATTTTTGGTGCACAAATGACTAAACTGAACCTTTTTCTGACTTTAACAATAGAAATTTGTAACGTTCTAACTCAGACAGAAAAGAAAACCATTTGCATAATGCAGTGATATAGAATGCTTTGATTTATTTTTTATTTTTTTCAGTCAATGGACTATTTAATTTATTGATCAGCAAACTCACAATTGTTGTGGATCTAGCAAATGTTTGGCATTTTAACTCGACATAGCCTTGAACAGTTAATTGAAATATATTCCAGTTTCTTCCTGATCTGGTTAAAATCTCCACACTTACTGATCAGAAGTGAACCACTGGTCGAGCTTTAGCTTTATATGACCGGGAGAAACATTGCTCATAGAACAACATAAAGTTATAAAAAAGTAAAGTGACCATGATATATCTCTCTTTTTTTTTTTAAAGCACTTTGATTACCAAAGCAGACTTAGATTTCTGTGTTTTTGTGTATTATATATTTCAAACAAAATGTGGGAGAAATTCCTGGATTTGAATCTTTGGAGCGGCTGGTGTCTGTCTGTGTGGAGGTTGTATGTTCATCCTATGTCTGCATGAGTTTTGGGGTGCTCCAGTTTCCTCCCACAGTCCAAACACATGTATGGTAGGATACTTGGTGACTCTTAGTTGGCCATAGATGTGAGTGTGAGCGTGTACATGTCCAGTGTGTACCCTACATTTCACCCTTTGTCAGCTGGACAAAAAAAAAGAAAGGAATAGCATGTAGATGGATGGAAAATAAAAAGTGTTGGTTTTAGTTGTCTGTTACATTTTTTATGGTGCTCTTATGAGTTGTTTGTCTGATTTCTCTCTGCCATTCTTGTCTCTCTAACCTTAGCCTCGCTCTAACCAGTCGAGGCAGATTGCGAACTGAGCCCGGTTCTGCTGCAGGATTCTTCCTGTTAAAAGAGAGTTTCATTCTCCTCACTGTCACCAAAGAGCTGCTTGAAGGTAATATTTGTATTTTTTTATCTCTATTTTCAATTAAATATTGTAGGATCACAACCTCATTATGTAAGCAAGTGATTTGACCTATGTTTGGAACTGGTGCAACATAATTGAAAATGAATTGAATTGGATGCATTGTCTTTTTGGATGGCAGTACATTTTGCAGGAGTAAGAACAAAAAAACGTCTCGCAGCAGCCTTTGTAACCGTACATTTATTTTTAAAGCTGCGCCTGGAAGTGCGGTCCCCCACACTGCGTAACTTGACTGCGCTCCAGCCTCTCAGGCTCCTCTCCCTCAGGATGACTGGGAGTGACGCAGGGCAGACGGAAAAAACTGGGGCTTGAGGGGAAGGACGGCGGTGATGCAGGAAGGACTGTAGCTTTATTTATTTCACAGGTTCAAGCCCGATGCACGACCTGCCTTCCTGCACAGAGGACATGAGAGTCACCTGCATGCAGACTTTCCTGTGAGACATCAGAGCTAATCAGGAATCATCCACTTGGGGCGGATAAGTGTGGATACACTCCCAGGTAGGCTTCATGATGCCTTCACTGCTAGAGTGGCTGCTTTCATAGGTGGATTTATTAACTACATCCATCGGATTGTAGGATAAATGTGACATTGAACTGTTTCATTTGAGCCAGTTATTGTTGCTCAGCTGGAATCAGGAGGCTGAGTGATGCTCTCCTTTACCACAGCAATTCTTAAGGCTCCACAGTCACGATTTCTTACCTCTGTAATTAAATCTCCTTTTAATTAATAACACGGGATTTGTTTCTCTTTAGGTAACGTTGATCCCTGTTTCTCCACGCGGGAAATCAGCCTAGTCATTCATTTTCCCACCTGAACAGCAAGTTGTAAGCCGCATTCAGTGGAAGGATATTCGGACCCCCCTCGGTTATTTCACTAAACCTCCATCATGAACTACCTGCGTCGACGACTCTCGGACAGCAATTTCATGTCCAACCTACCCAATGGTTACATGACCGACCTCCAACGCCCCGACCCGCCGCAGCAGAGCCCCGCAGTGTCGCCCGGGCCGTCGGAGAGGCGCCAGTCCACCAGCCAGCAGCCGCCTGTAGGCGGAGGAGGAGGAGGAGGAGGAGGAGGCTCCGGCTTCTTCTCATCCATATCCAATGCTGTCAAACAGACCACGGCTGCTGCGGCCGCGACCTTATCCGAGGCAGCGGACCGGGCAGGAGTCACCAGCAGCGCCAAGATCCTCCTGGTTGTCGACGACCAGCAGACCGACTGGTAAGAGCAGTGCGCAACGGTGCCTCGTCTAGACAGAAATGTGTGCCAGCCCGTGGGTTGCAGTGGCCTAACATCCAGAAGGTCATATGATTCATCCGGTGCCGAGAGGTATCACGTGTAACAGCCCGTGGGCGTCTTGCTCAGGTCAGAAACACCTTGCAGATGTGCTCTGATAGTACCATGGCAAAGGCGCAACAGTCTGGAGGCAGAGAGGCCATTTTCGTTTTGGCGAGCTGCTCTTTTATTTGTAACAAATTCGTGTTGCATCCTGCCTGTAAAATGTGTTAAAATGATGCCACTACACTGATTTTGGGCGAGCTGATGCCTCCACGATGATGCAGGTATTTTCAAATCGACTAACTGCATGGAGGGGAAATTGCACCAAAGAAAAGGCATTCACCAGGTTAGTGAAGCCTCCTCTCTGGTGCACATTATGCATCATTGTTAGAGCTTTGCACACAAGTCAAGGGTGATGAAAGGCTGCTCTCTTACCTCAGAATGACACCCTAGGCGATAATAAACCTAGAAATCTGTTATTATCACTAAGAAACACTGACAACAGGGTTGTTGTTCACAAGTGCTCTATCCTGGTGCATTACCAGCAGAAACAACAGAATGCAGCATTGTGTCTGTGGATAGGACTGATGCCAGTTTTTTGTCAACATGTTTTCACTGAACAAGATTATTCTCAATTTCAAAATGTTCTGCTGGTGCTGGAGAAAAAGTCAGCTGTCAGTTACTGGGAAAAATGCTGAATCACATTCGTATTTGTTTTCTGGATACAAGCAACAGTTGGATTTAACTCCTTGTTTCACATTCAGGGTAAAGGTCTTCAGAGGAAGAAAGGTCCACGGTGAATTTGACATCAAGGTAGAACAGGTAAGTTTTACACGTGTAACTATTATTCTGAGTCAGTGTTCATCTTTACTCCCTACAAGGAGGTAAAAAAACTTGCCAAACAGAGACTACAGAGACCGGGCGAGTTAAAAGAAGCCAGCCAGCTTCACTGAGCCTTGATGGGAACTTCATTTGGGGGGATGTTATGTGATTTTTTTTCCACCAGACTTTAGTATTTTCTGTTTTTCTTATGGATAACACTGTCTGTGATCTATTTATATCAAAGCCCCAAAACAGAAATAGACATGGTGCCTGGTTTATTTTTCTCTGTAGATAAAAGCATTGCCATTGGCAAGAAGGAGATGATTAGCTTTACTGCTGCATTATTTTCACAGATAGTATAGGCAATGTTCATACAACGCTCTATGAATGACAAATGTCCTGGTGTCCAGTTCACTATTGAGTGATTATTGACAGGAACTGTAACTGCTGCATTCATTCTCACACTGAAGTGCACTCTGGTGATATCTCATTAGTGATGATGCAAACTTTTATGTAATCCCTCATACAGATAAATCAGCTGTTTGTGTAGCCTAATAACTGACCAATAACATTTTGACAATTTTTTTTGAGAAGAATATTCATTAGTGGCTATTCATGGTGTAATCCACTGTGTAGCACTTTAAGAGCAGAGAAGCCCCCGAACATTTTAAAATCTTCTCTTCTGCCTCAGGCGTCTTCCTCTCTTCCTATTTTAGTCTCTCCACTTTATGTTGCACTGGCATTTCCATTATTTCCACTGTGGCCTCTTAACGGCAAGAACACACTTCAGACAAAACCTGATATGTTATACAGTAATTGTATCTGTTCTACCTGACTGATGTAGAAACCTTGGGTGATGCTCTCCTGCCCTCATCGTGATCCATGTGATTTTGTTGGTTTTCTTTAGGGATTGACCTTGATTTTGTCCTTTCAGGCAGAATTCTCTGAAATCAACCTGGTGGCCAACGCCACAGGCAGCTACAATGTGGACATTGATGCGATCCGGAATGGGCATAAGGTTACTAAGTAAGTACTCTGCTGGATGTTTCTAGTTACGAATAATTGCAGTGCTGCTGCACATTTGAGGTTTTGCTCAAATCCCATTCCACCCTACGTAGCAGTGAATCGTAACTAATCAGTTTGTTTAATATTTTTCTCATGTCCTCCATACCAGATCGTTTAAGCCTGACTTTGTGCTGATCAGACAGCATGCTTTCAGCATGGATAAGAATGGAGACCACCGGAACATAGTGATTGGGTTGCAGTATGCTGGAGTGCCAAGTGTTAACTCTTTGCACTCTGTCTACAATTTCTGTGACAAACCATGGGTGGTAAGTAGGAATTAATGAATTAGTTCATTTACATGCCGCACACATTCAATTTAGCTGCACAGACTTTAAAGTGGCATCTTAAATGTTTGTATTTCAGTTTGCTCAGATGTCTAGACTTCACAAGCAGCTGGGCCCAGAGGAGTTCCCACTGATTGAGCAGGTTTACTATCCAAACCACAAGGAAATGGTGAGTTCTTTGCCTTCTGCTCTGCTCTTCTCTTTCAGTTGTGCTGATGGGTAAGTCTTCAGGATAAGCAATCCTTAAAGACACACACAAAGACAGGTCATTCCTCTGCACAGGTCGCATGTCAGCAGGCTGATTCACCTCCACGTCAATATTCAGTCTTATGTAGCAGCTGAGTCCACTCTAATTTTCCAGAGAGTGCCTTCTTGGCTTTTTCTTTTCAGTATGGGTTGAGGCTGAGTTTTTGATGTTTTGGGATGCCAACGCAGTGTCAGTACAGTTAAACTGAGACTGTTGGTGCAGAGCAGTTATCTCCACCCCTGCAGTCACAGGCTGACAGTGTCTGGCTGACTTTGAAGTCACCAATATGAAACAGAATTTCTGTAGAAAGAGAGGAGCTCTGTGTCCTTTGTATTTGATTGAAATGGATGAACACATGGATGACAGTACAATGATGAAGCTCATGATACTGTTCTTGTTCCAGATCACCTCCCCTCGATTCCCCGTAGTGGTAAAGATGGGCCACGCTCACTCAGGAATGGGAAAGGTAGTGTTGAAGTGCTCTAAGTATTTATTCATTCTGCTGTGAATGCCATATTTCTGGGACCAATATACGTCATCATATTTATATTTGACTTTTGCTACTCCAGGTGAAAGTGGACAATCAGTATGATTTTCAAGATATTGCGAGTGTTGTGGCACTGACCAAGACTTATGCCACATCTGAGCCTTTTATTGATGCAAAGTATGATGTCCGCATCCAGAAGATTGGTAGCAATTACAAGGCTTACATGTGAGTCAAATTACCATTTACCTCTCCTCAGTTCTCAGAATTTCACTCTCCCAAATGTAATTAAAAAAACTTTGCCCAAAGAGCCGACACAGTGGCATGTCGTGTAAGATAAAAATGGTGAAAGTATTTTTTTTTTTTATGTTAATTAACAGGAGAACATCAATTTCTGGCAACTGGAAGACTAACACTGGCTCATCTATGCTTGAGCAGGTGGCCATGTCAGACAAGTAAGCACACATAATTGCCAATGAAATGGATTTGTAAATCATATGATGTCTCAATTTACGACAACATTTCTTTTTAAAATGTGATTGCAGGTACAGAATGTGGGTGGATTCTTGTGCAGACATCTTCGGAGGGTTGGATATCTGTGCTGTGGAAGCTTTACATGGTAAAGATGGAAAGGACTACATAATAGAGGTACTTGAATAGAACATCATCATATCAATATTTGTGATCATAAGGGGAATGCGCTAATTCCATCGTACTGTTGTGTTTTAGGTTGATGACTGTTCGATGCCACTGATTGGAGACCAGCAGGACGAGGATCGCGTTCAGATTGCAGAACTAGTGATTTCTCAGATGAACGAGACTGTTCCACGCACTTCAAGCTCTTCCACAGTCCGTGCCACCGGAGGACAGCCAGCACAGGTGCTCACACCATAGACACACTGTAGTCCAATAAATTCTGACCTTTCTTTATGTTCCCCTCTTCTTTTTAGTAATATATGTCAAGTCATTTTTAATTCAAGGTGCACATCTTACTTGAAGAGATTTAAGCATAAAAGTGACAACAGGAACAGTTGCCAAAAAAACTTCGATAATTACAATAAAAGCACAACTTTAAATACCAAAGCAATTACCTTCAAGTCAGCAGTTAGTGAAATACAGATGAAACCAAAAGTTTACATACACTGTATAAAAAGACATGTAACCTTTTTCGTTTTTTTTCTCGCTGTCAGACTAAACTTTTCATGTTTTAGGTCAGTTAGTGTTACCAAAATTGTTTCTATTTGCTAAATGCCAGAATAATGACAGAGAGAATTTTTTAGAGAATTTTTTTATTCCTTTCTTCAAAGTCAGAAGTATACATACATTTCCTTAGTATTTGGTAGCATTGCCTTTAAACTGTATGACTTGGGTCAAATGTTTTGGGTTTGCTTCCACAAACCTCTTACAATAGTTTGATTGAATTCTGGCCCATTCCTCCTGACAGAACTGGTGTAACTTAGTCAGGTTTGTTGGCTGCCTTGCTTGCACACACCGTTTCATCTCTGCCCACAAATGTTCTACAGGATTGAGATCAGGGCTTTGTGATGGCCACTCCAAAACATTGACTTTGCTGTCCTGAAGTCTCTTTGTAACTAATTTGGCAGTGTGCTTACGGTCATGATCCATCTGGAAGACCCATTTATACCCAAGCTGTAACTTCCTGGCTGATGTCTTGAGATGTTGCTTCAATATTTCCACATAATCTTCTTTCCTCATAATGCCATCTATTTAGTGAAGTGCACCAGTCCCTCCTGCAGCAAAACACCCCCACAACATGATGCTGTCACCCCCAGACTTCACAGTTGGGATTGTGTTCTCAGGCTCGCAAGCTTCCTCCCTTTTTTCTCCAAATGTAACGATGGTCATTATGGTCAAACAGTTCAATTTTAGTTTCATCAGACCACAGGACATGTCTCCAAAAATGAAGGTCTTTGTCCCTGTGTGCATTTGCAAACTGTAATCTGTCTTTTTTATGTTGGTTTTGGAGTAATGTCTTCTTCCACTCTGAGTAGCCTTTCAGCCCATGTCAGTACAGGACTGGTTTCACTGTGGATAAAGACTCTCTCTGACCAGCTCCAGCAGCATCTTCACAAGGTCTTTTACTTTTGTTCTGGGGTTGATAAGCACATTTTCACACCAAAACACTTCATCTCTGGGACACAGAACCCGTCTCCTTCCTGAGCGGTATGATGGCTAGACATT
Source organism: Stegastes partitus (assembly GCF_000690725.1). Taxonomy (NCBI): domain Eukaryota; kingdom Metazoa; phylum Chordata; class Actinopteri; family Pomacentridae; genus Stegastes; species Stegastes partitus. The sequence goes on from NW_007577775.1 coordinate 219,364, forward strand.
TCCATGGTGTTTATACCTACATATAATTGTTTTAACAGATGAACATGGAACCTTCAGGCATCTGGAAATTGTACCCAAAGATGAACCAGACTAGCAGAGGTCCACAATTCTCTTCCTGACATCGTGGCTGATTTCTTTAGATTTTCCATGTTGTCACAAAAGGAAGCAGTGTGTTTGAAGTGTGCCTAAAAATACATCCACAGGTGTGCCTCCAATGAACACAGATGTTGCTAATTAACCTATCACTTCCAAAGCTTCCAAAGCCATGACATCATCATCTGGGCTTTTCCAAATAGTTTGAAGACATAGTAACCTTAGTGTATGTAAACTTCTGACTTTGAAGAAAGTAGTAAAAAAATAAAAAAAATAAAAAAAAATCTCTCTCTCATTATTCTGACGTCTACCAAATATAAATAATTTTGGTAATCTTAACTGACCTAAAACAGGCAAAGTTTAGTCTGATTTATGTGAAACAGTGAGAAAAAAAAGTTTTTATGTCTTCTTATACAGTATATGCAAACTTCTGGTTTCAACTGTGAGTACAGAATTTGTTTGCTTTTTTGATACAGTGATAATTCTAGCATTAGTACTCCTACCAAACCTAAAAGAATTGATGGCACTATGCACTGACACTGGAAAAGAAGCAATGTAAAGACCAAAGAAATGTCACAAAAAAATCTTGTAATTAATGATTCAAATGGGTACATATAAATGTGTGACAACAAACAGCTTTAACACTGTGGGACTCAAATTTTCACATTTTTGTTGCACAGAAATGATGCGACAATTCAGACAACACTGCTGTTTGTCAACAAGACAAACCTACAATGCATAGTGCCAACTTAAACGCATGGTGCGGGTCCAGTATAGGCCACATGGGTAAATTGTAAATCTGCTCATCTGTACACATATACAAATACAGCATGAATACATAAAAATTAATATGTTTATACTTGACAGTGCACATTATAAATGGGTGTAATCAGAATAGAGGTTAAGATTTATGTCACATTTAAAGAACAGACACTAGCTATTGTAATGGTCATAGCACACATCCCTTGGACACTCTAGACCAGGGGTCGGTAAACCACGGCTCCGTAGCCGCATGTGGCTCTTTCAAACCTCTGCTGCGGCTCCTCGTAGCTTTGGAAAATGAATAATGAGCATTTAATTTAAATTTATTTTATTTTAGTTTGTTAGTTTTTAAAATATAATTCTAAATTTGAAGATTATGGTGATCTTATAACATTAAAATAAAACATGTTTTTTTTTTTTGTCGCTCAAAATATGCGTCACAACCACCAATCTGCAACACCCACCGGCACGCGCATTGTTGCATACTTTGTGACTTTCTCGTTAAATCTGGAGACCAAATCCAAATCTTCTTGGCGACTTTTTTTTGTCAAAAGTCACGAGCAACAAATCTAGCGACTCTTTCTGGTGTTATTGGAGACTTTTCTGGATCGTTCTGCAGTTACTGTCCTCAGCGAACAGTGGTGCTGCCGTGAGCTCCTCCCCGTCCCAAAGTGCTCACAGGCGGCCAGGAGTCTGGTCAGCAGTCACAGCTGCAGGCAGCAGGACAACCAGACCGCAGTTTTACTTTGCTGCAGGTGGATGATTTAAGTTCGGCTTTTTATTTCATAAATACGAGGAGGACTCGAATAGACATTGATTATTTTATTTGAAAGTAACCTTCAAACCAGCGTCTTTTTTGTTCTGAGTTCAAAATGTTTTTGTTGCATGCAAAAATAAAATTTCATTTTCTCTGTAGCAGTTCATTGATTTCATAAATGCAACACACTACAGTTTTTATCCATAGCATGAAGGTGAAAAACGGTATATGCAGTGTTATCTTCATTTTAGATGTCAAAAAGCTTTTGTGGCTCCTCGTGTTTTCTTTTCCATGGGAAACAGGTCGAAATGGCTCTTTGAGTGTTTAAGGTTGCTGACCCCTGGTCTAGACTTAATAGTGAAGAGTTCTCAGGTTGTTTCATTTGAAACATCAGATAACTAAAAGAAAGTGGACTACAACAGCCAGACAGAGCCAAACATCCTGCAAAGCCAGCATTAGTATTCCTAAAATGTTCCTCAATTTTTTTCACAGTCATGATGCTAATTTTTGAAGATTTCTGAAGATTTCTCTGCATAGTTGGCATTGAATATAATTTTCTTTGACATTGGGCTTTTTAGATCATCTTTTGGCAGAACATTTTCTCCAAACAAATTAAGACAATTTCAATAGTTAATAATTTAACACTTTTAGGGAATATTATATTTTATCCTCAGCCACTTTTTTCCCTTTAATGCTTGATAAATGTTTAATTTCTGCCCACTTAACTGGTGTATGTTTGGTAGAAGGCGGTGTCTCCTCAGCCTGTCTCTCAGCCCAGAGTACCACAGAGTCAGCAGCGTCCCTCACCTCAGGGTAAGAACTGGACCTTACCACAGTAAAAAGCTAAGTTAAACGATAATATCTGTTAATGTTTATGTTTTTTTTATTTATTTGAAAAGTGTACACTCAGGAGAAACATCTGAGTGATGAATGGATTGACATGATTAAGTAAAGATTAAACCCAAGAGACTCAAGTGTTAGCATTCTAGTGTGACAGTTGCTTTTATTTATCTCCCATAGGTGGTCCTCAGCAAAGCCCACCATCTCAGCAGCGTCCACAGCCTCAAGGCCAGCCTCCTGCTCAGACTCAGCAATCTGCGGCCAGCCCTGCGCCTGGTGACTCCAGCACCCAGGCTAAGCCTAACCAAGGACCTGCAGCCCAACCACGGCCAGCAGGTCAGGGTGCTCCTCAAAGCCAGAGACCTGCTTCTGGTCAGGGTTCTCCTCAGCGAAGCCAAGGAGGTTCCCCTCAAGCTCAGAGGCAACAGTCTGTGACACAGCAACAGAAACCCGGTGCAGGAGGCCAGAAACCTCCGCCACAACAGAGGCCTGCTCAGCCCCCTAGGCAGATGTCACAGGGGGGGCCACAGCAACAGAAGGCTGGTGGCCCGCCGGGTCGTCCCGGAGCACCCACCACCCAGCAGCCACGCCCTGCTGCCCAAGGCCAGGGGGGTCCGGGAGGTCGCCCCCCACTGCAACAAAAGCCTCAGCCCCCGCAGAAGCCCAGTCAGGACAGCCCGTCCATGGGCGGCTCTCCACAGCTAAAGTAAGTATCCGTGTATGACAAATGATTAAGGATCAATTTCATCTCATTTTTCATAAATTGAACCTTACAGCTGAGGTGAAGAGAAGATCCTCTCTTACTTTATGCCTGCATTAAGATGTGCATGCCACATGGGAAATCTGTATTGACAGAAGATCCACCTGAATGTGCATGGTTTATTGATTCTTACATTTTTTAGTATTTCAGCAGCAGTTTCACAAAACATAACATTTCAGATTGCGATACATTAAAAACAACAAGCAGAGCCTTAATGAAACTGTGATTTCAGTCACAATCTGTGTTTTGGGACACAGGTAACCAAATTCTCTTCATTTTATGTCAGTTTTCTCTTAGTAGCACCGATGGACAGAAAATAAACTACAGCTGATATATCTCTTTACACTCTATTTGCCTTAAATTTGCAATCAGAAATTGCTGAAATAGATGACGAAACAATAAGATTATACTGTATTATTGTCATATTTTAAAGTGGTAAACATACAGTAAACATATCTAATACAATAAAAGATTTTAGACCAATATATTAACCACAATAGTTGCCCAATTAATTATTTCCTGCTGACAACTTATGACTTACTTTGATTTAGAAACTTAAAGCTTTACAAGTACATTTACATTTGTTTTGTACTTGCTGAATGCTTTCGAAGTTTAGTCAGACGCTTTTACTGCAGAGAATCTGTGTGATCGATTTTCCAACTGATGATCTCCCCAGAAAAATACCAAAAAAAATAATGACAATAGTTTTATTTTTATAGCATTTTTCAGGGTTTTCCAGGTTAAATGATTAACATTACTTGTAAAACATTCAAAGTTTAAGAACATGAGAGTTTTAATATCGGTGGCTTTGAGTCCATACATGAACAAATGGAGGAGCAAGTGAAAAGGAATCACAGAATCCTAATTTTGGATTAATCTAATTATCTTACATTATGCTGTCTTGAAATCATCTATCCCAGTAAAAAACATGCATCCCTTTGCATCCAGAAGAGTCATTCACTATCCATATCATATCAAAGCCAAGTTGAAATGATAAGGAAATACTGAATGACCGTCGATGAGGAATGCGCTTTTATCATCTTTTACTGAGCCTTGTCGCTCCTGTCTCTCTCTCTTTCTCTGTTTCTGTCTTGCCGTGCTCGGGTCTTTTCATTCCATGGGTTTGCTGCATGACTTTAATAGCCTCCTTTTCTCCTCTATTGCCATTTTCCTCTCTTTATAGCAAGTCCCAGTCTCTTACCAATACCTTCAACATTCCAGAAACCCCAACACCACGAGCCAGCCTTAGCCAGGACGAGGTGAAGGCTGAAACCATACGCAATCTACGCAAATCTTTTGCCAGTCTCTTCTCAGACTGAGACGGCATAAGCTCCCCCTTCCCTCCTCCTACTGACAGAAACATGGACAGGCAAACTGAAGGACAGATCCCTTCTTCCCCCACAACGACCAAGGACCAACAGGATCTCCAATTCACGTACATTGAGTCCGATACGAAAATGTACACACTTGACACCCACTGCCTAAACAGTCAAAATCTTTTAAAAATGAACAAAAAGTAGAATACAGTAGGGCACTGATGTCTGAAACATTCCTTGCTTTGCCTCAAGCTTTAGCAAGTCATCTACTGAAACCACGTGCACACCACACAGATGCCCGTATATGCATGAGCACACATACACACACACAAAAAAAGAGATGACGCAAAACAACACAATACTTCTGCCACTTGTTATGTTGGTGCCGTGAAGTCATTGTGGTCTTTATGTTCATAGAAATTAAGGGACTGTACGAAAGTTAATGGGGTAGGGAGGATTGCAGAATCTTACATTTTGTTTTATGTAAAAACAAGCCCCTCCTCAGTGTTATTGCCTTCAGTTATCTCAAAATGATATGGCAATCATACTTAAATCGTGAAAACAGCAGCTCTATTTATAATAAAGAGCTGCTTAATAAATATTATAGCCACCAAATAGAGCAAGCAACAACTCTGCACTGAAGGGCTTGTGAAGTGCATTAGTTTCACCCCAATCCATGTCCTCCACATATGGCAAAATCCACCACCGTAGCACACATGAACCATCTTTTTAGTATCTTTTTCTAAAATTAACATCACAAATATAACCTTTGACATCAAGTAGATTAATAGGTTAAGACAAAAGTCCCTCCCACGCTCTCCCGAAAATGTTTCCTTTTGCAAAAAACACAACTAACACAACGCTCCATCCCTCTTTTCCTGATCTCCTCACTCCTAATAGTTTTTGTACAGTACCTTATTCACAACGGCTGCACACATAGAATGTCCAGTGTTAGCAAACGCTAGATCTGTTCGAGCTGTTGACCGCTCATGGTGATGTCTTAGCTGCATGTCAACAGGAGGCAATGGTTGCATTTTCCAACCCCTGACTTTGGCGCTTGTAACTGTGTCGTCACATGTAGTTGAATTAGTTAGTAAAAGTAGCCTAGTAGGTGTCGTGAGTATCTTGTTGCTCCCACGTTTCTTCCCATTTTCTCGTCGCACAAGAACAAAAGCCCAAAAGCTCTCCACCTTTTGAAAGCATGCCTTACGCAGACAAGAAGGTCAAATCAAATGGAGCTGTCTCAGGGATGTCCAATTGATTGTGACACTTGCGTGTGGGTGAGGGTCTTCCATTACAGTCTTATTGTGGTTGTTTACAAATCATGAAGGAAAAGCATGCGTTATAATGAGGTAGAATGTTTTATTATTTCAAATACATTTTGCACACAGAGTATACTGCAAAATTATACTTGAATACAAAGACATGGACTGATGTATGAAGTCTACATTTTCAGGTTTATTCATCTGCCACTTGACAAAGCAACAACTCATCGTTCCCACTCTGGGGTGCTGCTGTGTCTGTGACAGGTGTGGTCCAGTGGGATGATACAGCATAGACAGGGTTGGCAACTGTTCAGGTACAGTTAGTGGAAAATGGCATTATTTCAAGTTTAATTTCTTAGTCCCATGATTTCAATGCAATGTGAAGAGAAAGACTTAAAAACCAGCTAGTGAATCTAGTGGATGTACAATAAGTTTTACATTATGTCAGGCTGACTTCAGCAGTAGGTCATTGCGTTGGGATTTTGCACCTCACCTCAACCCGGAGTCTGTATTGTACGTCGCTGCAGAATTTCTGCTCTCATATATTCTTCTCCACTTTCAACGGGGTTCGTAGTCCGTAAGAAGAGGCCATACTCCAAAGCATACTCAGCCAAGGAATGTTCCACTTTTGAGCTTCATCTATACAATAACGAAAGGAAAACTACGTAAAGGTATTGGAATGTCAACTGTCGGATGCTCCTCTGCAGTAAGCACTTACTGCCACCCATCCTTTTGCACTGACGAATCTTTCTTTGATCACAACTCGGAAAAGTCCAAGCGATTCTGTTTCAAGGCACTAAAAACGTCTTCCAGAAGGAGTGCATTAGATATGAATGTCTATGTAGTATGGCAATATCATGCTTTATAGAGAAGACCCAATAGCCAAAAGTATAAAGGAGTCCTGGTTCCCCTGCAGATTCTTCATGCTGCCTGTGTTTATCGGTCTATTTGTGTAGCCACAGTGACCCCTTGTGCTCAATGGTGCATAAATGTGTGAATGTTGTTCTGTAACTGGTCTAACCAAATAGATGTGTTGTACAGAGCTCTGAGCGATGCAGATTGTCACCTTTCTCCCCTGCTGCTATCTATGCTTGTTGATATTATGTGTGTCTCTGAAAGTTTTGATTTTTAAACATTTTTTAAAAAAATTATTTGCAAAATTTTCTTCAATGAACTATCACTTATGTGGGGCTTTGTAAGTTTATGCATTAGTAGTTCAGGGCTGCATTTTTAAAATTTACAGTAACTCAGTGTCGGTGCATAATTGTCAGATTTATCACGGCACAGCCTACTGTCAAGAGAATCGGTAAGAGCAGTAATTGTTACACTGAGTGTGTAATTTGTGAAAATGAGCCATTATGTTTAGCATGGGTGGTTAACTTTGAAAAATGTCACTCTGTCACTCAGAAGCCTCTTGGCTATATTAAGACATAACATTTGCCACGGCGCTGACAGACTGAGCTGACAGCAATGCAAAGATACAGATTTGTATTTATGTTTTTGATATTCACACATATGTTCTTTTGTTTTTAAAGGTTTACATTCTTTATGGTGGCTATATTTGACTGTGAATGTACATTGTTTTCTTTCTTTCAGCTTGTTTTGTTGTTTTCTAAAAATGCACCGTATAATCATTGTGAAAAGATGAAATCCTTACAAATTTGAGTGAAACTGATTGTCAGTCGATGCCTGCCAGATTTAAAAACGTACATCATAAATGTAAGTGCAAAGATTTAAAAAGCAGAGTTTTTTTTTTTTTGTTAATCAAAAATAAGATACTGCATAATGTAAATCATGGTGGATTATTGAATTAATTGTAAAAGATTGATGTTATATGCAATGTAGCTATATTATGTGAAAATGAGTATGTTATTAAAACATGCACAAGTCTAATAAAGTCTATGACCAACAATGACTGTTCTGTCTGTTATTAATTTATTATAGAATACTAAAACACAACAAATCATCTTCTGTAACTCATTCGGATGTTTCTCCTGTTTTCTTCTTATTGAGGCTCCAAAGCAGTTGTTTCTGTACAAATTGCAAAGATCTCTGAGCCAAAATAGATTTGGGGTTATTTAAATATAATTGTCTTGCTTTGGCATAACATTTCCATCAGGAAATTAAGCATTTTCAAAGCTAAACAAGCACCATTTGTTGTATTCTGTAACAGTACTGTTGATTAGTAGGTCGATATGCTCCTGGTCCTGCATGTGGGTGGAAGCTAATATGTAAACAATTAAAAATATGAAGTCAGGAAGGAGCTGAAAGAGTCTCTAGTTGAAACTCTTTGCACATCAAATGAAACCTTTTAAGGCAATAAAGCATGTAATGGACTTCACTGAATGCACGTTGCAAACAGTGAACAGAGCCACTGAGGAGCTGAACAGCTTTCTGCAGCAGTTTTAGTAGCAGCCATTCTGATGTGACCACAAGGTGGTGCGGGCCTACAATCTGACTACTATCACCTACAGTCTTCAACACAGAACTATTCATTGCATTACTTTACACCATATTACATCAATTTGGCAAATGCTGTTAGTGTGTAAGTGTGCATTTATATTTGATAAGAGCAAAGTCTGTTTATTTTAAAACACAAAGCACATTCTTTTCAGACAAAAAAGCATGCTCAGTGCTGTGTGGTTTAGATTTTGTTTTTTATTGATTTCTGACTGACTATTCAATGATCATTACATTATAATAGTTATGTTGCAGAAACAATGGTTTATTGAAGTTTTGCCTTCTACTGTGTTATGAAACGCAATGAGGTCTCATTTTCATTGACGTCTGAGACTCAAATTTTAATTACACAAGTTTGAGTCACACACAAAACACAAATACCAATGTGTGCATAATCCTATTTAACAAAACTAATCTGGCAAATATTAACAAAGGGATCCCGGAACACAACTCATCACAGTTTAGCACATCTTTTCTTTAGAATACTGGCCCGAGTCATGGTGTGTGAGACAAGAAAAGAAAAGAAAAGAAAAGAAAAAAAAAACATGTATTGTGTTCCTATGTATTGAGATCTTTCATTAAAACTTCAAATCTGAATGCAGCAGCTGCAGCTGAGGAGGCCAATAGTGTCATGCTTGGCCCCCTCCCCCTCCCCCCAGTCAGGAGAATGATGTGTTTCATTGCCTTGTCTTGTACGAATTAATGAGTGCATTTATAGCTGAAACAAATACAATAAAATTGGGGTTTTTACTTTCCCTCATTCAACTATAAAACCACTGGCACTGTCTAAATATTTTTTCTGGTCGATGTTATGCAGTGTGAAGAGAGGGTTCAATTTTAATCACCAAATGGATCAATTTCTTCTTCCCTGGAAAGTTTTCATTGCAGACAAAAGTGTCCGGGGTGCAAAATCCAATTTGCAGGCAGGATGTTATATAGCTGCTCGCTCATGAAAGGTCACCGTGGGTTTCAAAGCTCTGTCTGCTTGCTTGCGTTTCCTATCTGGCTGTCCAGTGGGCCATACTGTTCTCTCCTGAAAGGGCAGGTAAGATGCTTGTATCACCATGCTGAATAGTACTTTTCTGGTACCGAATGACTTTAGTATCTTAACAGAAGACAGTGGCTATTATTGGACTTTATTACTGCTTGGCAAATCCATTCACAAGAAAGCAAAAGAAATTGTGATTTTCACCCACACAGTTGTGTAATCATCCTGATACAACTTTTATGACTTTGCTGGTCACAGATAAAGGATTCAAGGGTACTGCCAGCAACGGGCTTGTTCTGTTACAGACAAGAGAGGAGACAAAAGGGGAGGGGCACGCACAACTTCTTCTCTGAGCCAGGATATTTCTAGAGCTGACCCATTTAAACAGCCTGGAGAAGCTGCAAGCACAGGTGCATCTGGATGGCTGCAACCAGAATGCGTAATTACATACATTAAGATGCTATTTATTCACAAATTGAAGGAGATGTCACAACCGATTTGCACCCGTAATTTGATGGGTGGCTGTGCAAACTGTGCAGGATTTGAATGGGAAAAATTCCAAGCACTGGGGTCAGATGACATTTGTTTCATTCACTTCAAAAGCTTAATTAATGATTATCACAGGATAAGTATAAGAAGTGTTCTCACTTGCTCTTTTGTGAAGGAAAAAAAAACATCTTATGTCAGTCTACAATTCAGATGATTTATTCAAAACTCAGACGCGAGTCTCTGAATGGGAAACAGTGGCTGCTACAGCTATTATACATGGCCTACAGCCTCGCACAATTAGTGCAACCCAGTACTGCTTTGCATTGTGCTGCTGCGGGATGGAGGGTGAATGTTATCCATATTTAGAAGGCCCTCATTGATTCTTCCTAACCGAGGCACAAAAGATTTGTTGTCCATCCAGTCTTGAATAGCGGGACTTTAATGACAGTCCTGCATTATAAACCCTCCTGCTGACCTTAATCAGTGTTCGAAAATCTCATGAAACTCTGAGCTGCAGCATTTCGCTCAAAATGTAATACAACTGCATTCTTGTGCCTGCGTTGTTACATAACAATATCATGGCGACAACAAGCTACCACAAATAATTCACATAATCGAGAGGAAGAAGCGGCACCCACTGCGAGGCCCACCTCATCGCTCCAAAAGTGTTTCCCCTTTAATAAACTTGCACACATGACTGAGTGATTCTTCAGCCAAAATGGCAGATGATGAAGGATGAGAGAGGAGTGTGTAATAAAGATTTAATTAAGTCTCACCATGGGATGTCTTACTGTGACTCCAGAGACCAGGACAGAGGAGTTTGTGTTTGCTCTGTGCAGCTGTGAATAATATCTACACTATTCTTACTCTGACCTACATGTACTGAGAGGAGGATCTGAGAATAAGCCCACATGAGTGCAGGTTTTTTCTTCCGATCTTATTTTCACCGTGAGGCTGCCAGAGGGGGTCTCCTTATGGTAAACCTTATGTTAACGCTAAGCTGTCAATCTCTGCTGGAGATAATCTGGTGGTGTAAAAGGAAGCTGTATGTCTCTACGTACCATGCGGTCGATGTGAGGCTTGCCTGCCGAACCTCACACCGTTGTGCATTTGCAGATTGTCGCAGGTTTATGGGCAGTTTTCACCTCCCTTCATCTCGTCTTCATGACGTAGATTTTTTATGGTCTCCATGGAAGACTCCCATCAGCACTTTACTTCATTCCCTTTGAAATCAATTCAGTCTCTTTTGCTCCTACTCAGTGTGGGTTACCATGGATACCGCTCCCAAATGGTTTGGCTTGTACACGAATTTGTTTATAAGTGTTACTTGGAGTAGACTGGAATGTTCTTTTTTTTGTGCAGCCAAGGTAAACATCATTTTCTAATTAAGCACACGGAAACTGTGCATAATGGTCATTCTGTTAGTATTACTATTATTTCATTCTCCTCTATGAGTCCTAAAATAATGTTTTTTCAAGGGGCGATAGTGAAATCACTTCTTTTTCCAAACAGCTGCAACTTTTACAACATGCAGCATCAGCTACCTGGGGACACCACCAAGAGCGCCTCTGGCAATTCTACTCCACTCTGGAAAAGCCCAACAACCCCTTTGCATATAATCTTGTCTGATCCACTAGGAATCAGAACTACGCCAGCGTGGATTCTAGAAAGCCCCACCGAGCCAAAAAAGCATCCAAATACTTTGCTACTTCTAAATCCTCGCAGAAACACGTGGTCTGAGTGGCGTGCACGCTGCATGGCTTGCCACAACTGTAACTTACGTCTGGGGCAGCAAAGTTGAACAGAGAGGATTGAGTGGTTTAATTTGGCTGAGGACTTAATCGAGCTTCTGTTGGAATTAAGGGAAGACTGGGTGCATCTCCCGCTGGGTCTTCAGATTCATTGCAGTTGCACTTTTTAGTCCCCTCTAAATGTGAGTTCACTGCATCAAAGTGTACATATGAATGTGGGTGGATCGAAAGGAACCAACCACATTCTGCCATATGTCTATCTAAGAGGTCTAATTCTGGCTGTGTGAAATATTCAGCACTGCAGGAGCAACATCCCAGGCTCCCCTGGGGATTTCTCGTGACATAGTCCAACTGAATTTGTTTGCCTCAACATCTCTGTCTAATGTGTTTCTCTTGTTTCCTCTGACATATCATTACAGTGCAAAAAAAATAAAAAATGCTAAGCGATGCTTTGTATTAGCCTGCCACACTGGCTATTTTGGGCCGGACTTTGAAAGCAATGGGGCCTGGCTGAGCATCCCCACGTCTCTTATGTAATTCCCACCAATGGGAGCACAGAAATCAGAAAGAAAGTTTGCAGAGAGTCACTTAATCTTACATAGAGTTAATTGGAGACAGCTGGAGAGCTGAAGGTTGTTTACTAAGTTGCATGAAAGCTTGTTTGAGCATTCAAGGGGGAGTGAAGCAGTGCTCTGCTTTAATGTTGTCATTTTGTGGTGGTGTAAGTCTAATTGATCCCCGTCAGAGGGGCCTCTAATCAACACAGAGCCATTGATTTCCTCTTCACAGAGTCTACGAGGTGCCTAAGACACCTGCTAGCAGCCAGCTGACAGACACTTATGCCTGCTAACCGACAGCTGACACAAACTGATGCCAGCGCACTGTACTGGAGAGAGTGAGTCACACATGCTCAGATAGATCCCACTCTCAGGGATGCTGGATGCCGCACAATGTGAGATCCACTGTATTCTGAATCATATCATACACGTGGTGTGTCACAGATGGAGTCTCGGTTAACTGTGGTGTTTTGTAACCAGTGTGCAGGCAGGAAAAGTGGAGATAAGAATAAAAAAGGAAAAAAAAAATGGCCATCATTTACTGTGCTCAAGCAGTGGAAAGTCATCTTTCCTGCAACGAAATGAGCTCTGTCAAAGATAAGTATCATTGCGATCTTCAGCTTGATCAGCACAGTTTGTCTGTGGTGATTTCTATCTGCCGTGAGAGTGCTTCAGTAAGCAGTTCTGCGGCAGTCACATGCTCCAGGCTGGGGCTCCCAGCCAGCTGTCCCCATCATCAATTCAGACAATGCAGAGGGATGTGGCGAGGTGAGACTTCAGGGCAGATGTGTTTGGCACAGGCCAAGCTATGAAAGGCATAATGCAAGATTACAAACAACAGAGAGCTGCGAGGGCTGTGAGAACATTTAGCTGTATCATCTTTCATCTTGGAACGCCACGGGATACAAGATATTTTTAGGTGCCAATCACAGCAGAGTGCTAGGCCATACAGGTCGAGTCTTGTAGCAGAGAATTTCTCTGACTACCACAATCACTGAAGTATTCTAAATTATTCTACACACTTGAGAAGAAAGAAATGTTCGGTCCAGTTGTAGGTTTATTGTACACAACGCAGACTGGACAAACAAACCGAGCTGGTCTCGCAAAACATTAAAAACTGTCACAGAATGCATAAAAATCTTTACCCAACCCAACATGGATAATAGGTCCACAAATATACCATAAATGCCCACTAAATTTCTCCTCTCAGCTTCCAGATGTCATGTTTACATCAAAACCTCATAGAATCTCAGTTCGGCGTATATTTTTTCCTAAACATTGTGGCCTTGCACAATGTCTTCTGAGCAGGTGAAATGATGCAGTGCAGCTTATCAAAGCTGTGTTGGACAGTTCAGACATGAACCTTCATCACATACTATGGTTGTTGAACTTCTGATTATTTACCATAATTTAATTTTTCTTTTGTGATTGTATATCCAGGTTCTCCGGCTTCCTCCCACAGTCCAAAAACATTCTAAATGATTCTAAATTGTCC
>NW_007577775.1:233267-240940 GCF_000690725.1 Stegastes partitus
TACTTATATTTATATTTTTGGGACATATTTTTCTACTCATGCTTAATGTATTTTTATTTCAAATGCTTAAATTTCTAGGACTTGAATGGGAGCAACAGTATGGTTATAGTATTGATTAGCTGTTTTGATAAACAGTCCACCAATTAGTCCGTTTGGATTAGCTGCTTAACAAAAATCTATTTTTATTAAGAAAAAATGGTAAAAAAAATTGCAGGACAAGTTCAAGGATTCATGGATTTTTGATTGTCACACTGAGACACGTTTCCACGTGACATGGCACGAAATTAGTACTCGGTTGTAAGCCAATAGAAATAAATAGAGAGAAATAAGGACAAATAAATAAAATAAAATAAAATAAAATAAAATAAAGGAGAGATCAGGGAAATTACAAGCACCATAAAAACAATATAAACTTTTTTTTTTTGCTTTTCTGTGTCATACATGATTGTCAAGATATGTCATTTTGGGCTCCTGGAAATGACAAACCTTATTCTCTCAATGTTCTTCCATTTTACAGAACAAGAAAATAAAAGGAGCATTATGCTAATCGGTTATAACAATTGTTGCCCTGCATGGCACATCTACTTCCACCACAGCTGAGTAACAGAATTTTAAAAAAAAAATACTAATAATTTCAGCATACTGGCACAAAACTGATTTTTTTTTCCTCATCACCATGTCTACTTCACGTCCAACAGTGTGGGAGGAACATTAGCAGCGATCAGTGTAGGAGAGGCCCAAATCCTGCAGCCTGCACTGTCTGTAAACTTTCTAAAAATGCACTTTTGTCAGATGTCGCTTGTGCTCGTTCCAGACATCACTGATCACAAAGCTGCAGGACGAACAGGACGACCAGCAGTTAGTCAGAGATCAACACACACACACACACACACACACACACACACACAGACCGCATTGCTGCTCCGAGGCTGAACACTCAGATACCCTCCCCTCCAGCCGCCCTCCCCCCCTCCTCACCCTCCTCACCCCCTCCTCCCTCATAAAAACACGCACAACCACGCCTCCAGAGGCACGCGCATAGGCGCAGGCTCGGACACACCTCCTCCTCCATCACACACACACACACACACACACTCTCTCTCTCAAACACACACACACTCACAAAGGCGAGTGTGAGAGCATCGCTGGGTGAAAGCAGACAACATGTAAAAAAGGCAGCATGAAGGACGAGCGCTGGGCTCCGGGAGGCTCACAGCAGGTGCGGCCGGAGTGAAGCTGCGCCTCGGCAAGGAAGGAGATCCAGGCTTCAACCATGTCCACCGCATCCGAGCAACTCCTCACTGGCGAGACGGTAAGGGCCTCTCCATTTCTCTCTCTCCCCCCCACCTCCCCTCAAAAAAAAAAAAAAAAAAATCCGAAATGTCCAAACTTAGCCGAACTCGTTCCTCCTTTTAGCAGCTCTCTCTCCCCTCGGCGGACTCTGTCCTGATTTGAACCCTGTTTCTTTCTTTCTAATGATGTCATCCCGGGGCTCAAAGGCATCAGGTCAGCCACAAAGAGATGCAGGGCCGATCATCGTGCCTGCCGCAGCACCAAAATAAAAAAAAAAAAAAAAGGAAAAAGGTGCCCAGGAGCGTTAGGAGAAGTATTTGGTAACGCTTCAAGGCTGGATCGGTGTGATAGGCCCGCGGGGAGGTTGCAGGCAAATCCGCATCACATTTGTTATTGTCTGAGAAAAAAAAAAACCTGCAAGGAGAGCTTCGAAGTTTAGTTATAAAATCCGCAGTTAAAAGCCTGCACGTAGAAGCAATTGAAAAAAAAAAGAAAAAAGTCTAGCACCAGAAAATACAGCGTTTGACATCGTTGTTGCATCCCTAGATTCACAGTCGCACCATAGATTTGCACATTATCAGTCGTTTTTGTTTGTTTTGTTTCCAGACTGAGATTTTGTAGCCCTCAGCGTGCAACTGGAGGAGCGTTTCATGGTTTCTTTGCTGTGTGCTGTAGCCATGGAGACAGTATGTGGCATGTGGTTTTCTACTTGTGCTCTAGTCCCTCTATTGAGAAGGAGCCTTAGACCATGGAGATGAGTAGAGGAAGGAAAACGTGCATTTGCTGTGTCAAGATGTCTCATCCTCTAATTCTAAAAAAAAAAAAAAGAACACCTAAAAACAAATTGGTTTTTGTGTGTTTATGCTTTGGTTCCAGATCAGTGTGATTTAAGTTTAAAAAAATGTTTAGGAAAAGCTGTGGTATGTAGAATATAATGTTGTGTGGTGGACTTTACCAACCTCACCTACATGATTAATTCATTTATTTTTTACATCTCATGTGACATTTATGTAGGCCTGCTTTAGCATTCCTCCAGAGACCTCTACTGTAACATCCACGGGGCTCTTTTTAACATGCAAACCCATTCATAATTCCTTATACAACATCATTTGATGAGGAGCAGACAGCTACTGTTCATATCCATTAATGTCTGAAAGCTCGGTCTCTGTTGGAGACAGATCGATTGTGGTAAACTACTCACTGGATGTTTTTACACTATATAATAAAATTAAGTCTCACCGAGGCTCTTGCTGTCCTGCTGACGTCTCACCTCATTCATTCGAACGTAGACGGCTAAGAAGAATAAAATTAGGATGGATTTAAGCATTCTTTCCCCACTTAGTGCCTTATCCCATTCCATTGTCATTTCTATACAGGATAGTCAGAACTGATTTCTCTTACAATGGAACAGATTGCACAGACGTTGTCTCAGATTGTATACTATAGGTTACTGATTGTATTTTCTAATACTGACATTTAGCCATTAAACTGGTCTCAGTGATGACAGAACAGCTGATAATAGTATGGTATGCAATTTGCATTGTCAAGGATGCCAGAGTTTTGCTCTTAAGCTAGCTTAAATCTTAATACAATCATTGAATTTAGCAAGCCAAGTTAATACCTATAATATTCAGCGGAAACACTCATACTGAATCCAGTAGTATTTAGGTTTATGTAATTTTACAAAGCCTAGGTACTGTATCAAACACTACATTTATGTGATTTGGTATTTATTCACAATCTTTTTACCTACTGATTTTCATTTATGTAAATCCTGAAACAGTAATTACAAAAAAACCCAATATGTATATTGCAACTTCAGCTGCTTCTTTATATTAAAAGCAACAAACTACCCACATCGGTGCCCGACGGTACCGTTCTGAAACTTAACTAAATGTAACGAGCCGAGGAGATCGGTGAATAACAGTGTACGTTTGTGTGTCGGTCCTTGTTGTGAGCAGACGTGAGATTTAGGTGTGCTGTAGAGACATGACAGGGAGATGGCTGGTCAGTCCGCTCTCATCACGATGAACAGATGGTAACTCAGGGTTGGCTTGTGGGTGAGTGCCAACAAGAAAGCCCATGTGTGTGTGTGACACATAAAAACCCATTGTTGAAACGTTTTGTCCATAATATGCTTCGGAGGCCTAAAAAAAAAAATACCCTGCATGTTCTTTAAGCAGGGATTGACAGAAGTTGTCCGTGTGTTATTTATTAGTGCTTTTTTTTTTTTTTAATAGCAGCAACTATGGAATTGGATGTGGTTACCTGATGTAATGTTTATCCCAAGACCTGCTACAGTAATATGATTTAATCACTTTAAAATTATGTTTAACACGCCATAATTCATAAATGTTATAGTTGAATCTAGCTGTTATATTATTGTTTAGAATTAATCTTTTCCAACATTAAGGCTTTCTGTAACCAGCAATGTGTTGTTTATGTTGTCATGTTTGCAAAGTTTTGCATTTTCTTTCTTCTAATTAGCAGTGCAAGATTATATGAATACTATGGCTGTTTTAAGCAAAAGATTTCTTGTCTAATTGAAAGTCAAGTCTTGTATGTTTTTGTAGTTTGATTATGTACAAACTGCTTTTCCTATATATACATTACCTGAAGCCCTTTAACAAAATGACTGACTGTTACGTTGCCCAGATACAATGCTGAGTTGTGGTTTTCGGCATGAAATCTTCGTTTAACTTGGTTAGTAAATGAGCAACTACGAGCTGTTAAATTTATACCCAGTCACCTTTACTAGTATCAAAACAAGACTGTTGTTGTTGTATAGTTTTGCTTGGATACATACGACATGAGAAACGTGTTCTAATCTTATTCTGTCTTAAAAAATATGAAGAAATTTGCTAGACAGATTTAGTATAAACTAAATCTGGCTTGTATGACTTACTGTTTGTGTGTTTTTGAGAGCTTTGAACCTATATATATTTAAAACTTCTTTAATTGTATTTGCTTTATTTCTTTCTTTCCACAGGCTGTGTTGATCTCGAATCACACTGAATGGGGAGCATTGAAGTTACTTTAAGATGACACGAACGCATCCCCCTGATATACTGGCATCGACTCTGTATCAGGACATTACTCTAAATCCCATCACCGACCACTCCATTTCTCTCCACTCCTCCCAGCAATGTGACTTGAAAATGATTGATAAATCAGAGATCATCAACAAAAGACACTGCCGTAGTTTTGACTTCATTGAGTCACTGGATGACCCGCAGACCTTCTCTTCCTCAATGGAGTACCCTTACAAGAGGTCTGAGCATCAAACATTAAATAAAGATCTAATGTGGAATGGACTAGATCAGCCGGGGCATCTTCGCTTTTCGTCTCCGGATCTGTTTAACACCAGGCAGTTCCAGCAGCACGCCACCCAAGACAATACCAACCATCTCTCTTGGTCAGATTCTAAAAAGAGATCAAGATCTAAAAGTGCTCCTAGAGTTAAGGCTACCCTCACTCCGGTGCCCATCTCAGTATCTCCTCCAGGGGCCAGGAAGGGGAGGGATGCACCTCAGGTTGCGCCAGACAACTCGAGGACTTCTGAATCACAACGAGAATCCTATTCCTCAAACAGGGCATTTTTGAATGAGGTGCATCCCATCAAACTGCAGCCTCATTCTCCCCTCTATGTTTCAGACTGCTTTGAGGAGGAGAAAACAGATAAGCCCGCCATAACCCCTCATGTTAGGTGCCGTGTTGACATTAAACCAGATGCTGCTGTACTGCAGCACACATCTAGACAGGTTCCCAATGTACGGACTGAGCATCTGTGGCAGAGATACTCTCAGGCCAGCAGCAGTAGAGGCTTGTATGTACCACGGCAGGTTGTCTCCTCACCAACGCCCACTCCAAGCGAATGCTACAGTGGAGACTTTAGACAAGGATACCACTACACCAGCATGTCTCCCATCTCTTACCAGCATCTAGACATGCACAGAATGCCATCACCAACAGCACCATATCTGAGTCAAGAACAAAGAGCTTACTCAAATCCTAACATACCGACCAAGTTTTTCTATACAGAGGATGCTGTTCGGTATCCAGTCCATCCCTATTCTCGAGCCTACTATCAGGATGATCGGTCCAGTCTCACCAGCCACGGCAGTACAGTGACGAGTCAGTACGATCCAAGGACTCGATGGGTACACACCCTTCCCGTCAGGTCGTATTACATGGACCAGTTTTCCAACAGAGAGCCATCACACTCTGTATATAACAGGCCTTACTCCACAAGTGAGGCAGGATCATACTTTTCTCAAGCTCCACTATCTAGAGCTTACTATGGAGAAGACAGCCGGTTTAATCCATACCATATGAGCAACTCAAGGTTGTTTTATTCCAAACCATTCTGCTCTCCTGAGGAGCAGTACTTTTCAACAAGGCCATATCATACAGAAGGTCGTCGACGCCCTCGAATGTCCCAGGCCTTTTCAGATGACTGGTATCGCTCAAGTATATCTGGTTACTCTAACCAGTCCTCTCAGCACACACCACCAAGGGTAAGGCCAGACCCCACTATACCCCCGTGGTTCACCAACAGTGAGACAAGTCGTCTAGGTGCAGAAGCCAAAAACCACTCCAAGTCTTGGGACAATATTCTGTATCCACGGCATGACAGAGAGCAATCAGTACCACGTGGACGGAGCTATGAGAACCTGTTTTACCAAACAAGACATGCTGCAGCCTCTGATGTTACATCTCAACCTGTCATACTTAACCTTTCAAGCTCACCAAGGCGCTACGCTGCCCTGTCTCTCTCTGAAACCTCTTTGGAGAGGGGCTCAAGCAGCTCGTGGAAGAATAGCAAGAGTGGGCACTGGTTTGTAACTCCTGAGATTACCATAACAGACAATGACATATGTGCAGGCAACAGCAGGCGACGTGAAGTCCACTCTGTCAGCTGGGATACGATGGACGGTGAAAAAACACCATCTCCGAGAGCAGTGCATCAGAAACAGCCATCCAACACAACAGACATTACCAAAGACAGAAAACACAACAACTTCTCTCTCCAGCAGAGTTTAGAGCAACTGGATGAACTCTTAGCAGATCTGGTGGTTGACTACAAACCACCAACTAGCAGAAAGTCAAGTGAAGACCTGCTAGATCAGCTAAAACAACTAATCACTGAAGATGATGACAAAGACAGAGGATCTTCTGGACTTGAAAACTTAGGAGGCCTGAATACACAGCTCCCATCCTCTAAATCAAGCCCTGACACAATCAAAGACCCCGATAGTGGGTGCGATGCTTTACAAAGGAGCGCAGAGGAATGCTCTCCAGACCACAGCACAGATGAAGATGACACTATGGTGTGTGCGAACAAGAAGTGCAATCGGATTGAGAATATGTTCAATGCCTGCTTGTACTTCAAATCGTGTCACAGTTGCTACACGTTTTACTGCTCGCGAAACTGTCGCAGGGATGACTGGGAGACCCATAAAGAGACATGCCTGTATGGACGTGTCAGCAGTGTGTGTCGGCACACTCTTAAGTTTTGCAGAGAGAATACAGAGATCCACAAAGCCTTCTCGCGCGTTGCTAAAGCTGGTTACCTCTCCAGAGGGAGAGGGGTTCTCTTTCTGGGTTTTGCTAATCCAGAGACGGCTGACAACTTCCTGCAAGTTGGGCTCGAGAGCCTCCTCATGTCACCTACATACTTGTCCCTCAGAGAGCTGGATGGGTTCAAAGACAACCTAGGTGAATACTGCAAGGAACTGCAGCAGGCAGGTAACGAGTACGACCCCAATGAATGTTTCCTTCTGAATGTATCCATAGCTGTTGGTGAACTAGTGCCTAACAGACCTTCACCAAGGGTCCAAGCACCAACAGTTCGAAAATATGCAAAGGTGTCCTTGGCCTCCTCAAGCCCCGACAAAAAGGTACTCAAGAAGGAGAGTGAAATGGAAACCCTCATCCTCACTCCGCCTCCAGGCACACCAGACATTGACAAGGAGGGGGAGGAGGGACGAAAAGCCAGAGAGGTGTGCTTTGTCAATATCCAGCGTGAGCTCAGGACCAGAGGAGTCTTTCTTCGTCACGAGTACCCCAACATCTATAATCAGTTGTGTGAGTTTGTGGAGAGCAACAAAAGGTTCACCCCTACTACTATTTATCCCATAGATAAGAGAACAGGGAAACAGTTTATGTGCATGATCATGGCTGCATCCGAGCCGAGAACACTAGACTGGGTGGGTACCCCTCATCTCTTGGATGATATTATATAGTATAGCACTAAATAGTAACGATAATGATGTCAGCTACAGTAAATGTATATATTGTAAATACATGGTGTGATTTAGCAAATTGAACATTGATATGGAAATATGTGTCTATGTATGTGACCAATCTCTTTCTCTCTG